>NW_026571190.1:9317737-9597737 GCF_026225935.1 Boleophthalmus pectinirostris | reverse complement strand
ACCGGTGAATCAGATCGGAGATAAACGGCCCCCAGTAAAGCGTGTGAGTGAGTGATCTGTGAACCCTGTGATTAACTAATGACAGACCTGGTGTATCCTGCTTCAGGGGCCGACCAGCTCACTTTACCCTCCCAGAAAAATACATCTGTCGCAGGTCAAATCAGATGCTCCACTTATAGAAACGCTGAAAATCTGAAACACTGAAACACAACCTTGTCAGTGTCGTTGCTGTATCCAGTTAAAGGTGCAACGTCAAACTTTTCTAGTGGTGGTCATGATCACTAAATGCTTGTCTCTATGAAGATTCTATGTTTCACAGTATAGAATCAAATGTATTTTTCTCAGTGGAGGTCCCAGGTCAGATCTGTGGAGAGGTGACCTAGCTCACAGGTGGAGATGCTACTGCAGGGGTGAGGCTTCACCCTAAAACTGGGGTGAAGGACACATGCTACAAGTGAAAAACAAACAATATTAACACAAAGAAAACTGTTACGACTAGGGATGGGCATGATTAGTTGATTAATTGATAATTGATCATTAAGAATTTCATTGATTACGTTCATTTTAATCGACAAACTGAATGTAGGTTGCTGTGTGTAGCGTGACTAAACAGGGGTCCGTACATGTGTCTCTGCACTCAGAAGAGCACAAAACAGTCTGTCAGTATGCAGCGTACTGAAGCACAAATGTGTATTTAACGATGAGTTGTTCAAGAAATTCCACACGTTCTGTTGCGGTTGGGACAAGTGGGAGGCCATGTGCACAGTGTACATGCAGGAACATATGTTTCGGTGTCCAGTGGGAAAAAGCTTTACCAGGTGAGAGTCGCGGAATGTCGATGACGAGTCCCCACCTCCCGTACGGTGTCCTGGTTTTGACAAACGCAAATCTGGTCATACTAACCTGTATTCCACTGAGTCGTGTCCTTTAATCCGACAGAAGTTGAACTGCATCAGCGCACAAGAGCTGTTTTTTTTTCTTCGCTTAGTTTATGCAAATTAGCCATATGGGTTTAAGATTTGTTTCTGTGAGAGTTGTGCAAAGCTGCATTAAACACATTATCATCTCAAACGGACTTGATGTGACTCTAGAGTGGTTACGGTTTATATGTCGTAAAGTTGAATTTATTTATGCAGATTAGTAGTGCAGATAGTAATAATAATGATGATCATTTTAATTTAAAAACGTTAATGATTAATCGATAATCGATCTTTAATTCTCCCGACGATCGATTAAGAAAATTTTATCAAATGCCCATCCCTAGTTACCACAACTGAAAACACCCATTTACAGGTGCCACCACCACCAATAACTATACTACATACTCCCACCCTCTAAAGTGGGGGCTTTCAAACTGGATGAATGTGAGCCTCCCCTTAGACCAGGTAAAGACATACAGCATATCTGTGAGCCGCCTCATTCCTAATAGGAAGTGAGCATGGGCACATTTCTGGCTCCATCGGCTTAGCTCCAGTTCACTTTGTATTGAAAATGAATGCCCCTTGATGTATAAATGCTGCTGTCAGGCTCATTATTTTCTGAGCTCTTTGGTTGCTATGATACTCACGCCTGGAATTTCAAATATGGAAATTCGTCCTGTAGCCGCCATCCACGATGAGCTTCATTTGGCTGGAGCTGAATGCTATGACGTCACGCTCACTTAGTCCACTTCTTTATACACTCTATGGTTTAGATCAGGCATGTCCAAACTATGGCCCGGGGGCCAAATGTGGCCCTCAGACAAATTTTTACAAGTTTTTAGAAAATCTACCTTGATAAAGCTGATATTTAATATTTAGTGTTTGGTTTTAAGGATCTTAGCATGATTAAAGACTGATGGCTCATTGCAACGTGTTAAACATGCACATATTTCAGTTCTTCACTGTATTGAGCATCAGTCTACGGCCCTCGATCGGCCCTCTGCTTAGTCTGTGTTTAGATATGTGGCCCTTGATTGAGAGTATCCTCTCTCTCCTCCCCTCTCCTCCTCTCCCACTCCTGCTCTCCCTCTCCTCCTTCCTCTCTCTCCTCCCCTCCTCTTTTCTTCTCCTCTCCTCTCTCTTCCTCTCCTCATCTCCCACTCTCCTCTCCTTTCTCTACTCCCCTCTCCTCATCTCCCTCTCTCCTCTCCCTCTCTCTGTCCTCCTCGCTCTCTCCCTCTCTCTCTCCTCCTCTCCCTCTCTCTGTCCTCCTCTCCTCATCTCCCTCTCTCCTCTCCCTCTCTCTTCCTCTCTCCCTCTCCTCATCTCCCTCTCTCCTCCTCTCCCTGTCCTCCTCTCCTCATCTCCCTCTCTCCTCTCTCCCTCTCTCTGTCCTCCTCGCTCTCTCCCTCTCTCTCTCCTCCTCTCCCTCTCTCTTCCTTTCCCCTCTCCCTCTCTGTCTGATGAAAACAGGGTGTGCGCTCCTCCTCATTTATCTGCCTGGCGATGAGTAAGCACTTTCACCTCCCTCATAATGATACGGTGACTTGTCTTCACACGGACGACAGCCCCAGTGCCCCTTTTATTAGACGTGCATCAGTGGAAGAGCTCGCCGAGGTGGGAGAACTCACACACGTTTACCTGAGTGGCTCTTTAAACACACTCTGCTTCTTAGAGTAGTGACTGGACATACTTTTACTCCTACTTAAGTAATATAAGTAATACAGTAATACTCCTAAAAGTTGTCCTTCCTCTTGGAGTAAGTTCACAAATAACAAAAGCTTCATGTCGACAGTATGGAATTATTTGCACATTTGTGTGACTGGCACTGCTCCTTCATATATGATTTAGTGTAACTCATTTTTGTGTGTGTCCATCTAGTCCAGATTTTGTGCATTATTTAATGTTTTGTCCTTCCAATTACATAAACAATTTATAAATTAGACTTCATTACATCCAGGCAGTTTCTCTTACATGTCTTACAAGTGCATTTAAACTCATGGCTGTTACTGAGTATTCTACAAGTCCCCATTGTCCCAAAGCATGGCTGTGTGTGCTCCTGCAGCCTCCTACGACCTGCGCCCACACATGTGAACATATATGTCCAACACATTTTGGGTTGTTCAGGCACTTAATAGTTTTTGCAAATCATTATTCAGTTGTGACTTTATTGTGTTCTATCAAAATGATTAAAACATAAAATGAATGCTTTATATATTATATGCGGACATCATTTTTCTCTCAGAAAAAAAAGTAAAATCATGTAAAAATATAATTCTCTGTTTTTGCACTCATCAGGTCCCAATCAGCCCAAATAACAGAGAAATCAATAAAGCATGTCATGTAAGAGTTCGGGTCCTAGGAGGTTTTAATCTACCAAACCCAGTAGTGTTTTAATGTGTACCTTTAATTTTTACTTACACTTTTTGGCAGCTGCATTATACTTTACAAATATACTTTATTTATACAAATTTACAGTACTCGTTCCAGCTCTGTGTTAGTGTTGGGACATGAGCACACAGAGGAGGAGGAGGAGGAAGAGGGCCAGAGGGTCCCCACAGTGTTGACCTTGTTCACAGTCTGAGAGAGTCCCCGGGTGGAGGCAGTTAACCCCACAGGCCTGGGTCAGTGTGGGTCAGTGTGGGTCAGTGTGGGTGAGTGAGGCCGGTGTGGACGATCATCCTCATGTCTCTGCTCAAGATGGAGACAGTGAAATATCAGGCTGGTGTGCGTCACTGTTACAAGGTTCTGAATTAGATTACTGGTCTGTGTAGTGTGGGGGATATGCTTTTACTGTGTTGTAATGTTATAAAAGTTTTTTTTGTTTGTTTGTTTTTTTTGGCATTTTGTGTAAACATGGATTACTGAAATCCTGCATGTGTTCCTCTCAGAACACCTGGCAGCTTACCTGTATGTGAAGTTTCATGTCTTTTTATCCACTTTATTCCACCCTGTCCTCTTTTGCCTCATTCCTAAACTTTTTTTGTGGTGGCACTACCTGTTAAACAGGAATCCCAATCATGTCAATGGAGAATATGTGAAATGTTTTGCAATTTAAACATGACATGAAGTTGGTTATTTTGTGTAAAATTTTCAATGTTCATGTGACCAACAAGAAAACACTGCACTGATTCTCTGCAGGGCTATAAAAACATATCATTATCCGTGTTGAACTTATTTACTGTCAAGATCAGCCCCATACAAAATAATACAACCTGAATGATGACGGCGGTGCCCACGGTAACTTCCAGAATAAGGTGGATAGTCCATCAATCTTCACCACTGTGAGCAGACACAGGTCTAGCACCATCTGCTGGTGGTTTTGACATTACATGTCATTACTGTGTAAACACTGAAATCACAACAGTTATTCTCATTTATACTAAAGGCTGTGGTGTTAAACAGCTCTGAAATGACATAATGTTTGTTATGTTCTATTTATGTTATGTTCAAACCTGGGACATATACAGCTCATGTAACATTATTACACCCTTGTGCTCCCTGTGTTGGTTTGCTGTATGTTTCTAGCTTAGTTTAGACTCAAAGAATACATTTCAATGGCCTACAGATTTATGTCTTAACAATCCTCCCATTAAATAACTGTATGGGTCTGATGGTGTTCTCCCTGTGTCTGAGTGGGTTTCCTCCAGGCACTCCCCAACAACCCAAACTGTGCACAAAGGCACAACCCTCCAGCTAAAGTCGTCCTCCTGATCAAGACTCACAACTAAATCTGACTGGAGATGGTGCTGCACTGTGGCAACCACTGCACCCGAGGAGATGCCCCTGTTGTACTGGCACATTTCCTACAGGTACAATACATTTGACCTTAACCTCAAAACCAAACTGTGATCAGATCAGACAGAGTCAGGGGGTGTGTGATCAGATGGGACAGTGTGTGTGTGTGTACAGTATGTGGAGAAGCACTGGAGCAATCTTTATAACTAGGACATTAATTACACTCACCATCTGCAGAGTCATGTGCTCCACAGAGACTCAGAGCGTGGTAGCGTGTTAGCATGTTAGCTTTCATCATGATCATACTTGACCTCCTGGGGCTTCCAGTACACTTGAGACCACCACACACTGCACATATGGAGCCCCAATCAAACACAAGTTGAACACAGTTGTGCAGTTAAGTCTTTAAAAAGTCTTAAAAACAGAACTAGTTCATTTGAAACAGTTTGCAGTGGCCAAAAAGTATTCCTCACTTAACTCATGCATTTTGATAATTATTTACTATATTGAGTTTAGAGATGTTTCCCACAACGTTCGGAGACCAGAGTGTCATTTTGCAATAAAAACGGTAACGCTAAAAACAACTAGCATGCTAACATACACTTCCTGGTTCTGGTTCAACTTCTACATACGCACTTTAGGGGACAATAGTCATGCTGCTAATTTGTGTTTTCAAAAAGTGTCACTCTCGACTGTTTCCAGCAGAGGGCAGTCAACCGGCCTAATCGTAATCATTTCAAAATACATTCTTTTAAATTCTCAAATCACTAATGCAAAAGTTTTTTAATTCACAATAAATCAAATTAAAGTACTTATCCTGCATTCTTTTGAACGTCAATACTGGATAAAACTGAGTCAGTTTTCCTCACATCCATTGTAAATGTGTTCCATTGCAACAGTTGGGGAAAACATGGATGCCTGAGAAAGTTTCATGTTTGTTTTGTTAGTTTATGTAGTTAACACCAGGTATCGCTAGCTCCTGCTAATAAATAGTCTGTTAGGTAACGTTAGCTGTCGGCATTTCAATTATGATTGGTGGTTTTCCACGCCCGAGTACAACAGAATGCAGTATTAAGTATTTTCTTTTAATGTATCTGTACTTTAGTAGATTTTAATATAGAAACTTTTTACTTCTACTTCACTACATCTGAGAGCAGGTGTCTGTACTTTCTACTCCACTACATTTTTTAAAAGCACTGAAAAGTAAAGGTATTTTTTTTTATTATTGTGTGATAGATAGATAAATACTTACTTGATCCCCTGAAAGAGAAATTCAGGTCTTGTAGCCATTTCAGACGCACCTTTAAGAAAAAAACAATACAGGATAATATGAGGAGAGGAGGAGGAGAAAAAAAGAAACAACCCCCAGACTATTCTCCTGTGGGGAGCATAATGTTGGCCAGGCGGGCGCCACCTAGTGCCTTCACTCAATTTCATTTCTCTTCAGCAACTAGGTCAGGAATCAAAATACACTAGACGGTTCACAAAAAATCCTGGAAGTGCAAGTCAAGGCACCAGCCAATCAGCGAAGAGCCATATATTCTGTGTTGTCAACGATTCACGAGATCGAGGATTTAAAACCAGAACAAAGAGAATGTTTGGTGAATTTCATCAAGGGGGAAGACGTTATTGTCCTTCTTCCTAAGGGATTTGGGAAAAGCTTAATATACCATTTAGCCCTGTTTGCGGCACATTACATACGTCACAACCAAATAGCAGGGATTGGTTAAATGATAAAAAGTACCCGCCTACCGTCAAGCGAATGAATTCTAACACTGCGAGGTCAGACTGTTTCTGCGAAATGAAATAAAGTGAAACCAGCTGATGAATCAGGCTAGCATAATGTGGGACCAGGACAAAAAAATAAACCTGAGACCTGCTGTAAAGGCTGAGGGTTTATTTGTTCATAATTTATTCAAACAAAAATATACAAATAAAAACAGCAAGAAAATTGTTTCTATTAAACAAAATTCAGCACAAATCTGTATCAAAATCACTATTGAATCCTTCTAAGACCTCAAAATATGCGTGAAATGCTTACTTACTCTTACTCTTTAAGTACATTTTTTAACAGGTACTTCAATACTTTGATTTAAGTAGATTTTTTCGTGTGATACTTTTACTTTTACTTGAGTATTCTTTTACTACATTACATAAAATTGACTCCTGTGAGCTTTTTGTCATTAGAAAGTTGTTACCTCCTCAAAAACAGACCTGGAGTTGTGTTTTGTTTCATTCACACATGTCTGAGTAACTCTTTATTATTAGTCTCTCTACATCTCTAAAGCTCAAAATGCTCTGTACCACCTTGTCATGAAGTGGTAGTTTTCAATTAACAGCTCTAATAAAGTTCTTCTTCCAACCCTGGATTGAAGATAGATATAAACATAGTCCGGACTGCACAGAGGGAGCAGAGGGAGCAGCATCTGTCTCGTGACCTTTTCCATGTGCCGGGCTGGTAAATGAGACATGTTCCCAGTGTAATGGAGAGCCTCAGCGTCAGGAGCTCCAGCACACTGCAGTACACAGGGTTAAGAGTGTGGAGCAGTGAAGGGGAACAGACACACAAACATGTTACAGGTCTGTGCTGTTTGTTCACACAAGCAAGACCTTTGTTATGGGAAGGGCCAAGGACATGAGATATGGAAGGAACAGGAGGAATTTCACCATAACCAACTAACAGGACTATACAGGACAAGGTCAGGTATACACTCCAAAAAAAAGCTTAAGATATAAACACTTAAAGGGCCCAGCTCATGCAAAATAACTCTTCTGCACATACACAAGCACTATTTGGGTTTTGGAACATCCATTACACAATAATAATAATAGGAACTATGAAAGACCGACTATTGCTCATCCCCCCGCTCATCCTGAGAAAGCACAGGCTCCGCCCTCCAAACGTGACGCCGGCTCTGAGTGAGCCACCCTTCCTCCGCCCATCTCAGGGACGGAGGGGGAGACAGACGTGCACCCTGATAGCGGTAGGAATAAACTTTTATTCATCATGGAGATACAGCGCTTTCAGCCGCATGTGTTGGACCCGGAATCGGACGAGGACTTTGAGGAGCACGAAGCTCAAGCACCGCGTCGACATCAGCTGAACATTACTGATTGGTAAAGTATTAATAAACACTAGTAGATAAATGTATTATATCGTGGACACTGCAGTGTAGAACAATGAGCTTATGCTGTCGCTTTTGTTTAGGTGTTCATGTGGGAATTGTGGGAATAGGTGGGGTGGAGGAAGGGTGGAGCAGGGAGGGAGGTGGTTGTGAAGCGCCTTCTGCTACGTCAAATGCGTCATAGGTGTAGCTGCCGTGTCATCATTGTAGCAGCTTTAGTTCGTTGTCACATGGGGGAGGGTGGCAGAAATACGTTGCAATTTATAAAAAAAAATATTTAAAAAAATCAATCTAAAACACTTCGGCAACATACAAGGCCCACACATTCCTCTTAGAAGGTAGAAAGCTCTGAAAAGTTGATTTGCATGAGATGGGCCCTTTAAATCTCAAAAATGACTTAAAACTAGTTAAATCTGTCCATCCATGCAGCAAGTTATCTTAAAATAAACTACCTCTAGACTAGAATGAAGCAGTCTCAAAACCAGTAAGTAGATAATACATTTGAAAACAAGATGAATAACCTGATATATTGCAGTAAGGAATAAGGAATCTGTCCTGTTTTGACCCTTTCTTCAGGGGCAGTGTGCAGCCGCAGCATGGTGCCCAGGAGGAGCCCATCTCCACAGCTCAAGCCTGGTCTGAACTACCTTAGTCGTGTATGTTTGGGGTTGAATGGGGAAGAATTTCACCCAAGAACATAGCGAAATATCCCACACACCGTCTTACTTACAAAATGTGAGATTTATTAGTACATTCAGTGCAATGTTTCAGCACTAGGCCTGATTTTTCTCCATGTTCTTGGGCTGCTCCCTCTCCTCCAACGCACCCGTTTAAAGTAATTGACGTGCAAAGTTCTCATTCTTTTTTTTTAAGAAATTCACCCAGACAGGGGTCCTACATTTGACTGAAATTATTTTCCAGGACTTTTAACAATTAAAACAGCAGTGATTAAAGAAAGGCAAAATTTTCCAGGTCTTTTCCAGGACATTTTTGTTTATGTAATCACAGCATTATTCTCATTTTCTACTAAAGATGTAGTCCAACTATACTGAAGGCAACTGATGCAAATGAACTACACTAGAAGGCAAACATGTGAACTATATTCACACATTTCCATCTATTATATACAGTATTATATACTGACTGTACTTTATACTTATGGTATGACTGATTTGTTAGACATAGATCACCCAAAATATTTCTTATGGTAGAACTCAAATTAAACAGAACATATGAACACAAACATAGTGATCCAATAAAATACAAGTATTTAGTGTTGACTACATAATCTTCTCATGTGAATGGTATACAGTGGTATATATGTTTTTACGTAGCATTTTTTGTGGGTTTTAGAGGAGCTCTCTCGCACTTACCCAATAATACAGCAGATCAAAGGTAAGCAAAACAACGGGGACAGACATTTTTAAGGACAAATATATTAGTATGGTAATTTCCAGACTATTGAGCGCACCTGAATATATATGTGGGTCAGATCCACTGACCCACTGGTGATTCCAGCTCCCACAGATGAATGCTGTTGATGTGTCCTTGGGCAAGACACTTAACCCACCTTGCCCCTAGTGTCTGCGTACACTGGTGTGTGAATGGGTGAGTGGTTCCTTGTTGTAAAGCGCTTTGAGTGCCTTGAAGGTGGAAAAGCGCTATAGAAAAATGTGACCATTTACCATAAATTTTAACAAAATTTTAAAATAGCACATATATAGACTGCACCTGAATATAAGCTGCAGGTGTCCACGTCTTCAAGAAAGTTTTCAAGTTGGGGTCGTCTGCTTTTATCGCTTCTGAAAGCTTTTTGCATTGAGTCAGTTCGTCACACTGCCGTCGCCAAAATCTCAGCATCTCTGTTTCCTTCTTCCACAGCCACATCAACTGCAGTTATATGAATCATCATAAGAATTTCTTCCTGTGATTTTCATGAGGAGGGTGTGTGTATGAAGTGCAAAATAACTGTTAAAAACAAAATCAAACTAGCATCTTCTTCGGCACATCATCCTCGTCTTTCCCCGCCCTCTACTGCACATCTCTCCTGCAGAAAGAGTCTCAGTCCTGTCTGGATCCTGGATCATATCAGTGTCTTGTTGGATTTCAGCTGATTTCAGAGTCTCTCGGGGGCGGGGTTAGTTCTATCAACCAGGTATAAGTGGATGTCTGGATACTGAAGTTTGAGACCTTTCTTCTCGTCATTTACGCATATTACAGGTAAGACGTATCCCCCTCACTGATGTTCATTTAGCAGCATAACTTATTTTATCACACACCAATAAACTGAGTGCACTGACAACATCAATAGCTAATGCTGTAACTTCATGTTAACCCTAGACAGTGTTGGGGAGTAACAGATTACATGTACCAGAGTTATGTAATCAGAGTACAAATTATGAGTAACTGTATTCAGTTACAGTTACTGTTTCAGTGAGTGGTAATTGGATTACAGTTACTTTGTTGAAATAAATGGATTACACGGCGGGATTTTCCTGTTTTCACATTTCGGGCTATATCCCTTTTTTTTTTTTTTTTTTTTTTTTCAGTAATTCCACTCATTGCTGGACACTAAACCAGGTCTAAACCAGGACTAAAACCAGGTCTAAACCAGGACTACAACCAGGTCTAAACCAGGTCTAAACCAGGACTATAACCAGGTCTAAACCAGGACTACAACCAGGACTAAACTAGGACTAAACCAGGACTATAACCAGGTCTAAACCAGGTCTAAACCAGGACTATAACCAGGTCTAAACCAGGACTACAACCAGGACTAAACTAGGACTAAACCAGGACTATAACCAGGTCTAAACCAGGTCTAAACCAGGACTATAACCAGGTCTAAACCAGGACTACAACCAGGACTAAACTAGGACTAAACCAGGACTATAACCAGGTCTAAACCAGGTCTAAACCAGGACTAAACCAGGACTATAACCAGGTCTAAACCAGGACTAAAACTAGGCCTAAACCAGGTCTAAAACAGAATTTAACAGGACTAAACCAAGTTGCGCGGACCGTGTCTCCTCCACTTCTTTTATCAATATTATTAATTTGGTTAAGTCTGGGCTTTTTATTGACTTTTAACAGACAAAACATCTTATGTGAAAATTTCCTTGTCTTTGCTTCTCTACAGCAAATCAAGTAATCCAAAGTATTCAGATTACATTACTCACCTTAAGTAATTTAATGGATTACATTACAAACTACATGTACAAACTACATTTTGGTGTGTATAATCTGTAATCTGTAGGGGATTACATTTTAAAAGTAACCTTCCCAACACTGACCCTAGATCCATGTGTAACCTCACAGACAGCGACATTTTCTGCACTCAACTGCGTGTATGGACAATGTGCCAAACAAAGAATCCATCCATTTATTATCCACATCGTTTTATTCGCTGCAGGGTTCAAAGTGTGAGAAAAAAGTAACGTTTTATAGTCCAGAAATTAGGGTATCTGTCCAGCACATTTGCAGCAGGACAATTATTTTCTAGGTTTTCCAGGACATGTGGGAACCCTGCTCTCTGTCAGCCTAATGTCTAATTCTACAAAGACATGAATTATTTGGAGGTATATTTGAACTGGGAGTCCACATAGCCCACAGGTTTAAAACAGCAAAACACTGTTAGATTATGATGAAAAATACCCTGCGTCCACCTTTTAGAGCACATCCTGTTTGCACCAGTACATGTTTTCCAAATGGAAGCCGTGCCTTGACCACACAGTAGCCCAGTCTCCTAATGTGTTTATGGCTCAGATCAGAGTGGGAGCTGATGGGACTGTGGTGTGGGGGCTGTGGAGAGGGCCAGTAAATTATGGTAGCTGCACGTGACCTCTCCGTGACCCCCGGTGCCTGTGCCGGGTTCTGATTCGTTATCACAGTCTCCGAGCGCTGGACTGTCACCGCCGTGTGTGATGGATCTCACCTGAGCATCATAAAGAGCCCGAGAGCAGCCATCCATCCTCACACAGCCCCAATCACGGAAGATTTACATTCTTCATTTGTCCTAATCATTGTAAAAAGAAAAGACTGTTACAAGCGGTCAGCGTTACGGCCCATATTCAAGTGGGATTTTTCTGACAAGGACTGTGTTTGTGATTAGATTTGTGATTTATGTTTTAATAAATACACAAGAATCACATTTTAGAACATGTTTGTCCAGATCTACACTACAGGGTTAACCGTTTTTATGCAGAATAATCATTTTGTTGTTGGCGATTTAAATTCAGTTTTGATTAATCTTATAACCCTAGTCTAGAAATTATGATCTGAAGGCTTTTACATTGTTTCTCTGTGTTTTTTGTTTCATTTCAGCAAAAAATTAATTAAATATACACACTGCTGGTTTCAGATGACTAAATAACAGACGTCAATAATATTTAATACAGATGGGGCCAGCTAAAATGAATATTGATCATTTGCAGTGACATCACGCTGATTGGGGGTGTCCTACATCTATGTCTATTGTTCTTCAGTTATCAGTGAGTGTGTATACATGCACGTCAGGATCCCGGTTATTAGCCATATCCCGGTTATGGCAGTATTTGGGATACTGTGTATACATGTGCGCTGAGAACCTGGGATACTCATATCCCTGTGTACATGATCAAATGAAGTATCCTGGTTTCTTGACGCAATCTTACAAAAGCACAACTGCAAAATTTAACTTAATTTAATTTAATAAACCAGGAAAAATACAAACCATGAGCTCCTTTAGCAGAGGAAGCTCGGGAGGGTCAACCAGCGGTGAGGAACTATGAGGTATCCCACAATCCACTGCACAGATCAAACTGAACACTGCAGCAGATTTTTAATTAAAAATCTTCTGCATAAATAAAGTCAACTTTACAACATATAAACCATAACCACATCAGCTCGTTTGATCATATATTTCAGCTTTGATCACATTTACGTTTTACAGAAATGAAACTTAAAACTGCATGGCTCATTTGCATAAACTGCGCTGATTAAAACAGCTCGCTCCTTGTGCTGCTGATGCGGTTCAGCGTCTGTTGGATTAAAGACTCAGTGGATTATATGTGTTTTTTCTGTGACAGAGGATGTGTTGATGATGGTGAGTCTGTTCTGTGCATATATCGTAGGAGATTCATGTTTAACTTTTCAGCGATCATACATGTGCAGGTCATACGAGTGCAGATTGTACGTGTGCAGGTTTAGCGCAGCTCTTTATTTAACAGTCATTTCACACATGTATGGTCACTTTATTTATGTTGATCACTTTATTTATGTCACTACTTTTGTGATGAAAAGACTGAAAACTGAATTCATAACCTGCTTTATTCGGGATACTGAAACCAGGACAGTGTGTATACATGCACCATGACGAAACCGATACTCAAAACACCCGATCATAACCGGGATACTGATGTGCATGTAAACGCACTCATGGTGACACTCCAGTTTTCCCCATCAACCCAAAACATGCACCATGGATTAAATCCTTCAGCTAAGGCAGTCCTGACCAAGCCTAGCAACAAGATCATGGAGACAGGTCAAAATGGATTCAAAGAACACATTTTCAGGAGCCTGTGATCAATACGAGCATTCATGGTCCGGTTTAAGAGTTTGATTTTCAACAAAAAGGTGAGAGGGACTAACTGAAAAACTGTTGTCTTCTGCTGGTTACTGTAATGATATTTGAAAGGGCACAAAATCAGCCTCAATAAGGTCAATTCTTTGTGTTAAAACTCAAAGCTCAAATTAAAATCTAACTTGGGTAACAGCTTCAGGCAGAGCAGTGCCCACAGTTAGCATCACACCCTCAGGAATGTTGACGTCAGCTGCAAAGTATCAGTAGTTAAAAGGGGGTCAGCCCTATGTTCCACTTTATTTCTAACATTTTTCTTAACACATTATTAAACTCTAAGTCAAGTCATTTTTATTTTTATGCCACATTTAAAGGGACGATTCAGAGTCATTTCAACGTAGGATCTTTTGCACCATGACGTCTACTTTACATCTGTAGTCAACTGCGGCTGGAGAATAGGCTGGGTGTAACTGACAACCAAATTGGGAGAAATGGGGATAAATTCTGGTTAGGGATCACTGTTGGGTAAGTTACTTTAAAACTTTACTTTAAAACCTTATATCAAAGAAACACCAGCTCTCTGTACGCAGCCGATGAAACCAGACTAATGAAAAAGACAAACTCCCATGACTTCACAGTGACACTACAGACGCTTGCGCATCTTCTCCATCAACGCACCCCACCCACAGATACGGCAGAGGAGATGCATGTTGAACACCCCCAGCGTGACGTAACTGCAAATGCGTGCAGGCAGAAATCAACAAAATCAGATTCTAATCCATACTGAAACTAGTACAAGGACTGATACTAAAAAAGTCACATTCACAGGACAGAAATGCATCTTAGAATGATCTTGAGCTGAATCAGAACAAGTATAAGAGCACATAGACTAGTATACGCCCATGGACCTGGACACATGGGAATATAAAAGAAAGTACTATGATTTGATGTTGAAAATCATTCTGTTCTCTAAATCACGTGTGCCATGTTATGTGGCCCACAAGAGGTTAAAAGGTATTATTTATTATTATGTTGTGACTCTGTGCCGCTACTACATCACCCACAATGCACCGCAGTTGTTTCCCGTGAAGTGACTGCATCCCGCCACAAGAGAGGCCAAGAAAACTCATCAAATTTCCCCAAAAATGTCCCAAGAAAAGAAAAAAATGACGCAGAAGGACGGCTATTTCATGCATGTTACTGAAGGAGTAAATGAATGTGAATGTTTTAAGTTAAACCTTTAAATCAAATCCAATCCACTTTATTTCTATGGCACATTTCATAAACAAAACAGTTTCCGAAGTGCTGCACAATACAGATAAAACATACTGTAAATATAAATACAAAGTAAAGTTCTACTTAACTCTACTAGTCCTCATTAAGACAATAAACTGGTCAAATCAAATAAGAGCAAGAGTACAAGTAAATATTTAAGTAAAAAATATAAAAATAAACAAAATTAATACATATGAAATGAAAAATCAAATACAGACTTTGACAGTTTTGTAACATACTGATATTACAGTTACAGTTACAGTCTTAACTTTACAACTGGCCCTTTGAAGACAAACATGATCCAAATGTGGCCCTTGGTGAAAATGAGTTTGACACCCCTCCTCTAAATAAAGAGTTTTGTTTTTTTTAAAATTATTATTATCATTGAGGTATCGGAATCAGTGTCGAGTGTCTATAACTAGTACCAGTACTAACCTGCAATGTATGTGCATTGTAAAAATGTAAATGTAATGTAAAATATGCCCATGTCTGGTTTGTTGATTGATAACGATGCTGCGGTTGCCCTCGGCGATGAGAGCGCTCTTGCATGATGATGTGTGGAACATAAAGCTGATCAAAGCCCACAGATATGAAATATGAAAGGTTTATATGCATGTTTTAGACACAGGGTCAGTAGATAGTTTAAAGGAGATAGAAGCAGGCTTTCAATAAATGTCTCAAGTTTATGGCTGAAGAATACTAAAGGTCCTATACAGGATTTCTCATCACATTCACACATGTTTAGCACACAAACCCTCGTCTCTCAAATAGAATTGTCATGTCTTAAAATGTCATATGGTAATACAGGAAGTGCTCCAGTGTGTTTTTAAACTCCATATACCTTCCTGATGTGACAGTAGAGCCTGCAGCCGAGCTCTGTCACTTTGGTGCGGGCTAACTATTGGTTGGCGCAGACATCAGTCACTCTATAAAAGCGTTCCCTTTCCGTCCCCTTGCCATCTAACCTCACGGTCTTACTTCCATTTTCCCGTTGTTGACACCACTTGTTCACCACTCTAAGGTATTATTCCAGATTCATTGTTAAGGTCAAGATTCAATAAGGTCTGATTTTCCACACCATAGGGCACGCTCATAAGCCTCCAACCCCATGAAAAAAACGATGGCGCGCCCCACAAACCAGAGCGCCCTATGTAGGAGAAAATTCAGTTTGTTGACTGGACAAAAGTGAGTTTGGTTGAAGACGTTTCACAGCTCATTCAGAACTGAAGAAGCAGCTTGGATGAGCTGCGAAACATCTTCAACCAAACTAACTTTTGTCCAGTCAACAAACTAAATTTTCTCCTACACTGATTCTACCTGGACGACTGAGGGATTCTTCACACATCCAGAGCGCCCTATATATGAATCCACTCGGGTGTCCCAGCACGACTTCAGTAAACTACAAAGCTGCAGCGCATGCAAACACGCAAACACACACGGAGCAGACAGCGACCTCGCGGGGAAAAACACCCGCAGCCACACTCATCACTCCATGCCCACGAGGAACGAACCGAAAAAGCGAGCGCAATGTGCCACTCTGAGCCAGCGGTCCCAGACAGCACCCTCCCTACACGCCACAACTGAACAAAGCCCAGAGTCACCGTGAACGCGCCAAACAAAGTCCCACTGACCCATCACACTGTTGTGTTTCGTTCAATGCACCTTATAGTCCGGTGCGGTTTATATGTGAAAAAAGTTTGAAAATAGACCATTCAATAACTGTGCGCCTTATAATCCAGAGCGCCTTACTATAATGGAAAATACGGTACTTACTTTTATTTAGTGCTTGCTGCCGTGGGCCCACATCATCATGCCGGCTGTTTCACGTCGCTTCTCCGCACTCGTCCAACGACTGATACAGGTGTGTGTCGTGTAATATTGGACCTGCAAACAATCACTTAGTTGTACAGTTGAGGGTAAAGCGCATTTTACTTCATAGATCTTGAGCCATGGAGCTGAGTGCGCTGCCGCCTTGCCTTTCCTGTGTGTTGGTTTGTTTACCGGAGATTTGAACTCGCAAACAAACTGTCTTTGGAACCAAGAGTCATTCAGTGAACTCTGAAGTCCTCACTAATTGAAACGTTACTGTCAAACTGAACTAATTTATGGAAAAAATATATAAAATCTGTAGACTTTTGCTATACGTGAACCGTGCCTCTGTTCATCAGCAACCAACCATGTGCCTTTTATATTAGCTGCTCCTGGGCCAACTCCCAAGAGGTGTTGTTGTTTTTTTTCCTTTATTAGGTTATGTTAATGTAAATGTTCATGTTAATCATTGGTTCAGCCAGTATTTACTACAAGACATCAAGGTAGAAGCCCTCAGCATGCCACATGTAGAATCATTTGGATAATTTAAGCCCTGGAATTTCCAAACTCTGCTGAACTAAAGGTAAAAGGTAGCTGAAAACTATCACTGCATGACATCACAAGGTGGAGCAGACAATTTTGAGCTTTGAAGATGTAGACAGACTAATAATAAAGGGTTAATCAAACATGTGTGAATGAAACAAAACACAATTCCAGGTCTGTTTTTGAGGAGATAACATTCTAACCTGGCTCAAAGCTCACAAGAGTCACCTTTGTCTAACACAGGGCATTTACCTTCTACCTTTTATCTTTAGTTCAGTAAAAATGGGCAATTCCAGGGCTGAAATTATCCAAATGATTCTAGTGAAGGTGTATGGAGTAGTGCACTTCCTGTATTACAACATGACATCAAACATTGGAACAGAGTGTTTTCTATTTGAGAGAAGAACTCAGTCTGAATATTAGGGGTGTAACGGTACATGTGTTCGTGCTGAACCGATTCAGTATGGGACGTTCGTTTTGGTGCAGGGTTGTGCATGAGTGAATTTGTGCAATTTGTGTGTGTTTACATTCCCCCACTACATGTGCAGCTACACGGAAGGCTCAGCTCTTTAATATTCATGAGAGAACTCGTCCGTGATTGGGGTGGCAGTGTTTCCAGCAGCACTTATAGTTAGGACGGCCACCTTGAAACAACCCCCCCCCATTCCCGCAACCTCTGTCCACAGTGAAAGGGGATTTTCAACCACTGAGGACATTGTAACTGCCAGCAGATCTGCTCTTACTGCAGACAATATGGACAAGTTGTTTTTTCTGGCCAAAAATATGAAGATTGAATAAAACTGTTAGTGCTGTGTTTTTTCCTTTTTGAAAAATTTGTTTACTGTTTACAAGGAATACATTTTTTATAATATTTCATACATTTGTTGCTTAATTGAGAATATTTTATTTAACTTATTAATATTACCAAGCAGCACTTTGCATTTATTTTATTTTCCTATTTGTATAAAGTTAAAAGAAGTTGTTGTTTTATGTCAGGGGTGTCGAACTCATTTTGGTCTGGGGGCCGTATCCAACCTACTTTGATTCCAAAGGGCCTGGATCAGAAAACTCATGTCATATAAACCCCAAAAATAACAATAAGTTCAAATATTTGTGCAGAGAAACACAAATCTATTACAGAAATCTTTTTTAATTGATGAACTCTTTCTTTTACAAAATATTATAATATTATGAACAACCAGAAACTTTAAGGAAAATCCAATTTCAACACAAAGTTTTAACATGAACTTGTATGTAAACAGGAATAAGTCAATTTTTGTTGTAAAATCCTGCACTCGGCTCCACTTTTCTCATGTTGGACATTTTTCTGATGAGGGTGTCACGGTCAACAGTCAAAACGATCGTCCTTTAAGAGCGTTTGGAAAGAAGCAAGTCTTCATTTGTGCTGCTCTGGTGGGAGGGGCCACGTACAGAGACACTGGAGACACTGCTATGATAAACACCACAGAAAATTACCAATAATAATAATAATATATTAATATTAATAGAAAATATAATTAAAATATTTTAGAAGAAAATCACCCAAGGGCAAGATTGAAGATCTTGGAGGGCCGGATCTGGCCCCTGGGCCATATGTTTGACACCCCCGGTTTATAGTTTTGCATTTTGTTCATATACTGCACCGAAAATGAACCGAACCTTGATTTTTGTGTATTGTTACACTTGTACTAAATATGCAGGAATTGTGTGTTGACCATGTGTGAATGAAACAAAACACAACTCCAGGTCTGTTTGTGATGAGGAAACAACATTTTAACACAGATCAGAGTAATTATTATAAAGTAATTAATGCTTAATGCGTTTTTGGATTTTTGAAATCACCTTGCAGGAACGTCTGAACTACAAGACTTATTTAGTGTTCTGACTCAGTGTTACGTCTGAAATGATTATTCTCAATGTCATTCTTCCCTCCTCAGACGCATCCGGCTTTGACATGAATTTCAATTTTTGTAACTGCATTATGTATAACTTTCTGATATAGAGGACATTTTAGGGATTTGTCATTTTTTTTTCAAACATCTGCATTGTACATTTTCAATCAAGTCTAAAACTATTGAGGAAAAGTCAAATCATGTCCTGTCTAGTTTTTCAGTACTGATGCTTGTAAATAAACCATGTATAAGACTCGCCCGGACTAGCATGATGTATGTTCTCACACGTAATGAAAACGTTCGAGTCGCAGTGACACTGGAGGCCGAGCTGTGCCAGAGCCGTGCCACATAATGACACTTGTAGCGGGGACGGGAGAGCCTGCACTATTGTTCTGTCTAACCCCCTCACCTCATCCACCCACTGCTACAGGAGACAAGTCTTTAAGCCGAGGAGAGAGAGGGACGTGCAGGAAACAGCATGCCACAGCTCCTGACGCTAAATAAGAATGGACACGGTTAGCAGCGGATAGCTCTGGATTATTTCACAAAAGAGCTTTAAAACGTCGGACCGTACTGACAACCATGAAATGCAACATCATTGTTAAGGTGTACTGTCCGCATGGGTAGATTTGTCTGAATTTGACCTGTGGTGTAGGGGAAACTTGTCAGGAGCAGTGGAGGATCACAGTACAGTTCTTGGGGATGAATTTACAGATTGTAGTTCTTTGGTAAAGGGTCTGAAACATCCCTCACTCGTGAACAAGACCTCCAGGCAGGGACGCTCCATGACTTGCTCTCTTGGTCTTGTTCATAGTGAGGGAAAGATGGAGCGTGAGATTGACAGTGCAGTGATGTGGCCACTGTATCGGACTGTTGTGGTGAAGGAGGAGCTAAGTCCAAAAGCAAAGCTCTTGATTTACCTTTGGGCCCGGTCAAGCAGAAGTAAACAGCAAGGCCAAAAATTCAAGTTAATGCATCTGATATAAAAATGTATTCAACAGATACATATGTACTCTAGTTTATGAAACTGTTGACCTTTTTTCTGTACCATTTTTGGTTCTAAAGTTCCATATGTTTTAAACAGACCATGTATGAAACATGGAACAAAAATTATTTCCCAAATTTCAAAGACCTGAAAATCATGTAAATAAACTGATGTATTTCATCATATCTTGTGTTATTCCATCTTTAAACTGTTGATGAAGGTACATGATTTTTCTTTAAAAATGTATTTAAAATGATAAAAATTTTCTTGGAAGGACTGACATATTTTATAGAAATAGTTTCCTTTCATTTTGAAGTATTATTACTTTTCCCTCCGTTACCATGACGTTTCTTAATAAAAAATCTCATTACTCAAAAAGTAAGAGGATTTTCAACCTAATCTTGTACCATATGGTAGAAAACTATATGAAGCAAATATTCAAACCAGTTTGTTCAGGATATGTAAGTGAGAACCAAGAGTTATCACTGTTTGTATTTATTGCCCAAAAAGTGCTGCATATTTCGTTCCCTCCGTTACCGACATGAGTTTTTTATTTTTTGTCAACAACTTGAAAGAATATCACAGGTTTAACTTGACCCTGTTGGAGTGTTAACTCTTTCCTACATTCTGATACTTTACTTATTTCAATAGTTCCTCTAGTTTCTGAATAAGAGACATTTGAATGTCAAAAATCTGCCCGTTTTCCCTCCGTTACCACTTGACCAGACCCTGTTCAATCTACGTTCCTGCCCTCACCTATGGTCATGAGCTTTGACTAATGACCAGAAAGGACAAGATGGCGGATATAAGCCGTCGAAATGAGTTTCCTCCACAGAGTGACTGGGTGCTTTCTGAGAGACTGGGAGAGGAGTTCACGCGGGAGGAGCTTGGAGAGTCACTGCTCTAAATGTCCCACCAAGAGGAGTACCCAGGGAAGACCCAGGACACGCTGGAGGGGCGTCTCTCGGCTGGCCTGGGTGTTGTACAAGTTTTCAGCTTGTCCAAGAAAGGGTGGAAGTAAAAGGCTGGAGACCAACTGGATGTGTTTAGCAGGAGAAGTTTATTTACCTTCAATAATACGGGGCCGGGGGGACTTGAAAAGTCAGCACAGTATGATTTCAAAAGTGATCATAGTGTGATCTTTGAGTGTTCATGCCCCTTTTGACTATGCTTCCAAAAGAGGAGATTAATAAAGTGTGGTGAGACTAAGAAGCCCGGTGGACTCTGGTTAGACAGAAATATACCACATTTTAGATAGTGATATGCCAGGGGAAGATCATGGTATAAGAGATGTACGTGGAGGATAAATTACTTAAAATATCTTACACTTGGAACATCTCGGGATCCTCCCAGAAGAGCTGGAGGAAGTGTGTGTGGAGGTGGAAGTCCCTGCTTAGGCTGCTACCTCCACGATTGGTCTGAAGCTTTATTTTCTGCCTGGAAATAGAACTAAATGACATAACACTTAACTAATGCTATCGATCATCGCCATAAAGCTAGTCCAGTATATGTATGAAGTCCTAAACAAATCACATACTTTCATAGATTTCAGCTTCATCATTCATTTGTATGGATGGAACATTTGATATGATGTAACTCAGGATAGTGTTTGCTACAGTGCAAACACTTTTTCTGGTAATTAAAACACCTAAGACTGGAGAGATGAAAGAAGAGCCCATACTCTGGAACAATCCAGGCAATAACCCAACAGCACTTTCATAAAACAAGTGCTTAGATAGTGCAACTTTAAGAAAACCTGGTCCACTGAAAGTGACTGGCTCAAATGGTGCATAAATATAAACATATATATCAAAATATGAGAAAAACTTTTTAAGGATACAAGTTTGCTCTCCTGATTTCATGCAGGTAATGAAAAGAACGGCATCAGACTGGAGCTACACGCTGTGCATTCTCTGGTCCCATTATTTGCCTTCCCCTCCCTCCCACGGCTAACAGTGTCTTAATAAGAACTGTGCTGGATGTTGGCAGCCGGAGAGGTGTCAGTCAGCGGCGGAGAGTGGGTAGATCAGATCTGCTCCAGACGAGATGACATCCTGCATCCAGCTGTTTGCACATCTCTCAAAGCACATGTAGGCCCAACGCTCATCTTTTGTATCTTTTGTTAGCACCTGAACTGCATCCAAACTTCCATCAAATTATTGTGACAGGGACGCAGGAGGTGAGGATGGATGGGTGTTGTGGGCGTCTGGTGTCTCCCAAAAGAGTCAAATTCAGGATGTTTTATTTTGTTGTTCTGTTTGAAAAGGGAAGCTACGGCACACACTGTACTGAGGCTGTTTTCAAGTTTTATAAAAGGTAGTGTGTACAGTTTTTTATTTTTTTTATTTTATCACAGTAAAGGTTTTATAATGTGGAACTAAAATGACGAGCTGACAGTGAGCCTCTTGCAAACTCCCCTTTGGGATAAAAGCAGGGTGGAGGGGGTAAAAAATATTTTCCAACAGACATATAGACCACAGAATTGAACTTTTGCTTTATAATAATTGTTATGTATCCATTCTATTTTTGTATGTGTGATAAAAGAAGAGAAAAAGTATAAAACACTTGTAAATATACTGCTCAAAAAATGTATATGTGATTTCATGTGTCTCCCAGCACAACCTCCAGAACATGGAGGAGATTTCAGGAGACAGGCAGAGTCTCTCAAAGAGCTGGACAGGGCTGTACAAGGTCCTCAACCCATCAGCAGGACCCATATCTGCTCCTTTGTGCACAGAGGAACAGGCTGAGCTCTGCTGTGCCCTACAGAATGACCTCCAGCAGGACACTGGTGTGTTTGTCTCTGCCCAGACAATCACAAACAGACTTCATGAGAGTGGCTTGAGGGTGCCACGTCCTGTAGTGGACCCTGTGCTCACCGCCCAGCACCGTGGAACTCCACTGGCATTTGGTAGACGACACCAGAATTGGCAAGTCCAGCACTGGTGCCCTGTGCTTTTCACAGATGAGAGCAGGTTCATCCTGAGCTCCTGTGATAGACGTGAAAGAGTCGAGGAGTAGCTCACACATCACAATAAATATAATAACAAAGAGCAAAAATAGAGAGAGACTGGTGTCAAATAAGACATAATTGTATACATATAAATGTACAAGTAAAAATTAAATAGAAAGATAAGTAATAAAATATAAAATCACAGCTTTAAACAAAAGGAAGTGCAACAATAAGATGATTGACAGGACGTACACAGTAAAAAGTGGAGTGTTAAAATTGACTCTCACAGAATCAAATTTAACATTTTCTCAGGGTTTATATGAGTTCTAGAGTTCATTTAACATTTTTGGAAATGTTAATGAAGTAACACTGACCAAAGTTCCTGTTTAACCCCGAAATCCAGAGTTATATTAATGTTTTGAGAGTAAACAGATAACACTTTGTAGAGTTATTCTGATTTCCATAAACAACACACAGAGGTGTTTTATTTTATTTTTTACTTTATTTTAGTTAATTTAAGATGAAATTATGTACAAAACAGGTTCAAACTGGTCTTCTCTCACAAGAGTTTGAAGTGGTGAATGGGAGGAGCCAAATTAACACTAAGAGAAGTTGAATTAACACTAGTGGAAGTTGAATTAACTCTAAGGGAAGTTGATTAACCTCAACCACATCAACTCTGACAAATAACCCCAACTCAAACCCCCATTTAAATCTCAAATAGTTAAAATAACACTTTTGGCGTTAAAAACAACTCTGAAATATTTTACCCTAAAATTTTAACCCTCCAGTTTTTGCTGTGTAGAGTTATCCATTACATAAGGGTGAGTTGTAGTAGTTGTTGTTGAAGATGAGGAGAATGCTCTGCTGCCTGCAACATGGTTCAGCATGAGCAGTTTGGTGGTGGGTCAGTGATGGGCTGTGGAAGCAGATCATGGGGGGATGCACAACCTCTACGCGCTACAAAACAACAGTCTGACTGCTCACTGTCAGACCCTCTGCTGGGGCCTGGCTTCCTCCTGATGCTCAACACTGACTGGGTCATGTGGCAAGAGTCTGTAGGCAGAACCTTGAGGATAAAGGGATTGATGCAACTGAATGGCCCTCACAATCACCAGACTTAAATCTCAGGGACATTATGTTTAGGTCCATCAGATGACGCCAGGTTGTTCCTCACACTCTACAGAAGCTCAGTGATGTCCTTACATAGATCTGGGAAGACATCCCACTAGACACCATCCGTCATCTCATTAGGAGCATGTCACGACATTGTCAAATGTGCAAAGAAGCATGTGGGGGCCACACAAGAGACTGAGAAACATTTTGAGTTGCAGAAATTTAATTTAGGCAAAATGGACTTAGCACATCATTAATTCACTTGGATTTTCAGAGTGTCTATAAACTCAAGCTCTCTGTCAGTGTCGGAAAATGTTTTTTGTAGAGGTGGCATCCATTTATTCCTAAGATATTGCCCTTTGTATAGATATTTGAGTAGATGTCCAACATATTTTTTTCACATTGAAATCTGATGTGTTTTCAAAAAGTTCCTTTTTTGAGCAGTATATGAAGGCAAAGCAACAGAGAAGAGAATTATCTGAAATATTTTAGCTCCTTCTTTCTTACTTTAACATCTAAAATAATTTAAAAAATCACTAGAAGACACTGATGTTGTAGCAGCACAATAAAACAAGCAGTAGTACAGTCTGACTTCTTGTGACAGTAGCCCAGGTGTGTGAGAGTAAAAAGGCTCCTTGTCCTGGTTCATAGTCCCATGGTTACTTATGCTCTTGTCATGCCTCTGTTGGTTTAAAGGCAGCGTCTAAACCTGTGTAAATCATCTTGAGAAGAAATGTCCCAGCAACTGATGTTTTATTTATTTATGTATTTATTCATTTATAGAACTGTGAGCCTATAACAAATACATTTTTTTTTTTTTTTTTTCCTTAAAAATTATCTTTAAAGTTTACTTAAAGCAGACCTCTAGCCTAGACCTAAAGCAGAAATCTAGTACTCGCTAGTGCAGGGGTCTCCAACCTTTTTCCTCTGATGAGCTACCTTCAATGAAACGAAAATGTCAGAGAGCTACTCATTTTAGTGGTTGCAAGAAATTGAAAATGTAAAAGAGCTATGGCAAGCTTTACACAGGGCACAGTTAGATGCCTATTAAACATAAACCATTATCCATATATTAGTGCACAAGTAAGGAATCAAAATGACACATTTACAGTGGAAATAAATCAGATTTGAATTATTAAGCACATTACATGTAATTCAGAAATCCTTTGGTGAGCGACTTGAAAGGGTTGGAGAGCTCCAGTTTGAGGACCAGTGCGCTAGTGTAACGTGCAGCTGTCCATCGGAGGTATCAACCACTACAAGACTCTTTGTTGTGATGACACAGAAGTCAGCGAACTTGTTTCTTTTATTAAGTTATTTTAGATGAATATTGTGATTTAATGATTAAACTGCAAGATATATTGATCCAAAGGCGTCATAAGTTATAACTATACAGCAGACACACGCACAATATTCCTTCTTTCATTCATATTTTTATTAGGAACAATAACAAAATTCAGTGAACATTTATGAACATTTTTAGCTCTACAGATTCAGCTTTATAATACAGGTAGTTATAGATATATGTCCCATTGCCAGTTACCCGTCTATTCACAAACCTAACTAACTCTTGAACCACAAAGAATAACTAAAAACACTATGATTGGCCTAAACTGTTCTTAAAAACTTCAATCCACAGCTAATTGAAAAGTTTTAATGAGGTTCACTCATGCTCGGATAACACAGTCCGCTTGCGTCTCCACTAAAAACATTTCCACACGAGAGCCTCTTGTGTTTTTATCGCGCTGCAAAATGGAGTGACATGAAGCCAGGCTGAATGCAAATGGAATGCTCCGGAGCAGTTGTTTTTCGCTGGATGCTTAATGGTTGATTTTGCAGTGGGAATTGGAGGGAAAAACAATGCATACATATTACATTAGGGAGCAGAAGGCACAGGAGGACTCACATTAATCACACGTTCATAAACAGCGCTCGTAATGGTGTCTACGGCTTCATAAAGAATCGTTTGGGCAGATTTGGAGGAAGCGTGGTGTGAAATGATCCTTGTACCTACAGGCCGCACACACAGGAGTCATTTGGAGCAATTATACGCTTTTCAAAAAGTCGTTATTGTGGTCAGGACATTTGGAGTGCACAAACGACTTACCTGACCAGCCAGAACCGCTCGCTTTGACAAAACTTTACAAAGACGAGTGGATCTGGGGCAGTATCTTGTCTCCCCGATTTAAGACGACGTGATTGACAGGTGGACTAACCAATCAGAGAGATGCATGGTCTGTTCACGTCAAAACAAACACTGAGTGCGTATACATGGACATTAGTATCCCGGTTATTGCAGTATTCGGGATACTGTGTATACATGCACACTGAGAAACTGGGATATTTATAAGGAAGGTCGGGAGGTTTAACCAGAAGTGAGGAACTATGAGATATCCCACAATCCACTGCACAGATCAAACCCAACAGATTCTTCATTAAAATCTTCTGCATAAATAAACTCAACTTTACAACATATATGTGTGTTATTAGGTTCATTTTTTCAGACCTAGAGTGTCATTTCATACCTGACAGTTTCGACTGCTCACTAGCGTCTTCCTCAGAGTCACGTGATGTTGCTGTGACGTGTCTGGTCAGCTGATTTAAACCGGTGGAGGCAGGACAACAGCGCCATCTGTATCTCTTATGGACATCAGAACATCCCACAGCCCACAAACTCTCCGTTGTAAAAACATTGTATGACAGAACCAACATCATAACAGATGAACAACACAAACAGGAAGAAGACAGACACATTCACAATGCGCTAAGGCAATGCCAATACCCAAAATGGACAATAAACAAAGGGAAACAACAGGTTAAGGAGAAAGAAAAAAAAAACAGAGAAACAAAAACAAAACAGAAAAAATGAGCACAGGCATGGTAACATTACCATACATCAGGGGCATAACAGAAAAAGTACAGAGGGCGATGAAAAAAACACAATATCAACACACCAGTGAAACCGTACAGAAAACTCAGACAATTACTCGTCCACCCGAAAGACAAAATAGAACCGGAGCATAAATGTAATGTCATATACAAAATCCCCTGCATGTCCTGCAATAAAACATACATCGGGGAAACAGGGAGGGTGTTCAGTACACGAAAAAAGGAACATAGAACAGAATGCGAGAAGGAAACAGCGAAGGCGAAACACGAGCAAAAAAACACAAAGCAGAACAGGAACAACTCAAATCGGCGCTGGATTAAAGAAGCAATCGAAATACGGAAACGTGCCCACAGGACTGTAAACCGGGACGAGGGGGCTTTTTTACTCTCACACACCTGGGATGCTGTCCTGAGGAAGTGGGACTGCAGATGGCGCTGTCGTCCTGCCTCCACCGGTAGGAAGACAGCGCCAAATCCTGTTTAAATCAGCTGACCAGACACATCACAGCAACATCACGTGACCACTCTGAGGAAGATGCTAGTGAGCAGTCGAAACTGTCAGGTATGAAATAACACTCTAGGTCTGAAAAAAAGAACCTAATAACATAGAATATCGGAAGACCAAATGAATCTCATTGGACTTTTACAACATATATAAACCACAACCACTATAGCGACACATCAGCCCATTTGATAATAGAATTCAGCTTTGATCACATTTACGTTTTACAGAAATGAAACTTAAGTCCGCATGGCTAATTTGAATAAACTGTTAAGGGCGATAAAAACAGCTCGCTCCTTGTGCCGCTGATGCGATCAGCTTCTGTCGGACTAAAGGACACGACTCAATGGATTATGTGTGTTCTTTTTGTGACAGAAGAGGTGCTAAAGATTGGTAAGTCTGTTCTGTTCTATCGTAGGAGATAGTTCATGTTTTAGCTTTTCAGCGATCATGTGTGCAGGTCATATGAGTGCAGATTGTACTTGTGCAGGTTTAGCACAGCTCTTTATTTTACAGTCATTTCACTCATGTGTGGTCACTTTATTTATGTTGGTCACTTTATTTATGTCACTACTGTTGTGATGAAAAGACTGGAAAGTGTTTGTCTTTTGGACGCATGCGCACTCAACTTTATGTTGCAGTAACCGGGATACTGTGTATACATGCCACAGTATCCTGGTTACTATCGAAATATACCAGCTACAATATCCTGGTTTCTACTAACCGGGATAATGAAGCCTGGATACTGCGTATACATACTAAAAAACCCCAATCATAACCGGAATACTGATGTGCATGTGTACGCACTCTGTGTGTCTGTGTGTGATGGAGGAGGTGAGAAGGTGTAGAACTGCACCATCGTCTGCAGGAAGTTCATCCTCTGCCGGGCCTTCTTGATGGTGGAGCAGGTGGTCAGCTTCCATGTGCGATCCTGAGTGATGGCGGCGCCGAGGAAGTGGAAAGAGTCTTTGGTGATGAGGGGTCAGTCAGAGTGAGGGGGCGCTGTGACTTTCCTGAAGTCCATCATCATCTCCACTGTCTTCTGAACATCTCCACTGTCTCCTGAACATCTCCAATGTCTCCTGAACATCTCCAATGTCTCCTGAACATCTCCAATGTCTCCTGAACATCTCCACTGTCTCCTGAACATCTCCACTGTCTCCTGAACATCTCCACTGTCTTCTGATCATCTCCAATGTCTCCTGAACATCTCCACTGTCTCCTGAACATCTCCACTGTCTTCTGACCATCTCCACTGTCTTCTCCCTCCTGTAGCAGACTCATCACCCGTTGAGAGTGGTGTTGTTTCAGACTTCATCAGTGTTACAGAGTCATGTCTGGAGGTTGGTGTACATTAGAAGCTCATTTTACATTCGTTAAAAAGCCTATTAAAAGAGCAATTGCACACAATATTTATTGAATTATGGCCTTGACTTTTTAAAACATGTATTCTGAAACAGCAACACGGTCAAAATGACTGACCTGTAAGGATAATAAATACCATAGAAACATTTGTTTTATTTGATTTGTGTTCTTACATTTTGTAAAATCAAAGAAGACCTATTTAGCAAAATCGACTTTTTAGAGATTATAATCATGTTATAGTTGATTCCCCACACCAATTGCACTCCTGAGCTTGTATTTGGAGTGATTCATGCATCTTTAATTGATTATTTTCAAAACACCGTATTGCTGATCAACTCCTGTTTTCACTGCCATCGGCATTCATCCGCCTACTCTCTGTACTTTCTCCAGTTTTATTTTCTTAATCAGTGATACACGTAAAATTCAGCATTTTGGTACATATGAAAATATCTGCTGCTCACTGGTGTGATCTGCGTAGGGACAGCTCCACAGGGAGTGCCCACTCTCTGTTGTGATGTCATTTAAGGCAATGCAAACTCCCACTGGGCACTTCAGTTTTCTAAATCAGCGGGCTTGTTTCTTTTATTAAGTAATTTTAGATTAATATTGTGATTTAAAATGTCCAAATTATAACTTAATCATCATCATCATCTTTATTCCAGACTCATGGTCCATTTTTAAAACAGACAAGGACAGTGACAATATAAAACAATAAACATTATGTTTTTAAAAGACAGCCATACAGTGTCTCCACATACTGGACTGATATCTCATATTTGTGAGTGACATTATTATTTCATTGTCTGATTTGTTCAGTCTGCAGATAAAACTGTATGTTAAAATTCTTAAGTGCAGCTTGCAAAGTGTTCACTTCGTGCAGTAACAAACATTTCAGTCGCACTCGTCCATCGTGGCCTCCTCAAAAGCACCCGTAAAGCGTCATTGTAGGCACCTGCAGTCTTTGCAAACTGGCTTTTTTATAATTAGTCCAGAGGTGAGCTGTGTACAACTGTGTACAATATGATTTAAACAATAACAACTTTACATCATTTGTACAAGGCCAAACTTATTCATAAGAGGATTTGCCTGAGCATAGAGCATCCTACACTGTTTGTACATATCATCATCATCTGTCATGGCCGCCGTGATGATATGCTCGAGATATTTAATTTTTGTTGTAGTGGTCAGCACAATATTTGACAGGCAAAAGTCAGGAAATCTCATGTGCTTATCTTCTTTGGTCCTACAGATCATGACCACACTCTTGTTTGCGTTATACTTTATATCATGCTCCACACTGTAAGCTGAACAGATGTTAAAGGGCCCATCTCATGCAAAATCAACTTTTCAGAGCTTTATACCTGAGTGATGTGTGGGCCTTGTATTTGTCGCCAAAGTGTTTTTTAGATTGATTTGGCATTTTTTAAACAAATTGCAGCGTATTTCTGCCACCCTCCCACGTGACAACAAACTAAAGCTGCTACAACGATGATGCGGCCAGATACACCTATGACACTTTTGACGTAGCAGAAAGCGCTTCGCACCTGCCCCCCTCCCATGTTCCACCGCCCCCGCCCCGCCTATTCCCACAATTCTCACATGAACACCTAAACAAAAGCGACAGCATAAGCTCATTGTTCTACACTGCAGTGTCCACGATATAATAAGTTTATCTACTAGCGTTTATTAATACTTTAACAATCAGTAATGTTTAGCTGATGTGCTTGATCTTCTTGCACCTCCAAGTCCTCATCCGATTCCGAGTCCAACACATGTGGCTGTATTGCCATAATGAATAAAAGTTCATTCCCATCAGACTGCTAAACGGGTTGTGTGGTTGCAGGGCTGTACACTTAGGCCACAGGGTGCACGCCTGTCTCCCCCTCCCTCCTGAGATGGGTGGAGGAAGGGCGGCTCACTCAGAGCCTACGTCACGTTTGGAGGGCGGAGCCTGTGCTTTCTCAGGACGGGTGGGGGGAGGAGCAAGAGTCGGTCTTTCATAGGTTCCTGGTCTGTGACTATCTCCAAGAAATCAGTAAGATTTCATAACTATTGTGTCATGGATGTTCCAAAACCCAAATTGTGCTTGAAAATGTGCAGAAGATACAATTTGAAAAGAGTTATTTTGCCTGAGATGGGCACTTTAAGTAGCTGCTGGAGACCAGAGGTGCTTGGACAGAAAACAACCAAGTTATCTGCGTACATTAAATGATTCACAACAAGATTTCCAGCCACAAAATCAGTTTTACATGTTTTAAGCTTTGTTAACAATTCATCTAAATACAAATTAAATCAAATTAATGATCCAGAGGGGTCATAGATCATAACTATATACCAGACACAAGCACAGTAGGTCTTTAACATTTGCCAATTCCTTATTATTTTATCACTTTCACATTTTTTGCAGCAGTCCTCGAGGGGCCACTCTAGTTTTCCGTTCCTAATGTAAAACTCATCCTCAACAGGCCACATGTCTCCTCTACAGTCTGTGTGTATTTGTTGTTGATGCACACGCGCCAAACTATCGCTGGGTGAAAAATGAGCACCCTTGGGCGCCACAGGAACGGCGAGGAGGAACTGAAATGAGGAGTGCGCGCTTCATAACTTCTGCCAGAGAGGAGCCATTTTTCCACCAGGTGAAGTGGGGTCCCGGCTCCGAGTTAAGGGCCCGTAGAGAGGCACCACTCTATCTCACTAACAGCTCTGGAAGTGAGGCAGCCTCTGATCAATAGTCAGCTGCACGGCAATTATAGCACAGGCCACAGGGTCAATGGGACTTCTATTTATTTACTATTTACTATTTACCGGGCCCAAAACGAAATACTGAATACCGAGTCCAAACACAGTGAGGGGTGAGATGGAGACTATAATCTATGGTCCATTACTGTTGTTTGTGTGGAAGAGTAGAGGTGATTTTTTTTAAGTTTGTCTGACAGGTTCAACTATTCACCTCACTTTCTCAAAAAATCCAAAGCCAAATTATTATTGACTTAGGTTGAGGTCATTCCATATTGGTTACCGTTATCATTACGGGCCAAAATGTGTTGAAATTGTATGATAGTTAAAAATAAACAAAACTTTCAGAAAAAAAAAAGTTTACCTTGGATGTAAATTATTCCTGAATTTTGGATAGAATTTTGTGTTGATGACTTTGATATTTAACACACAAATTGGACTTATCTAGGCTGTGCTCTTCTGAAAAAAACGAAAACACTCGGTTCCACCTGCTAATGTCCTTGAGTGATGATACAGGAACTGCTCTACTGTGTTTTTAAACTCCCAACGCCTTCACTTAGAATCATGTGGATAATTTCAAATAATTTCAGCTGCAGTAAAGCTCTGTCTACATTTACTCTTCTAGACTCATTGAAACTTCTTCACTCCTCATTGCACCAGAAGATACTGGAGACCTTCTGTAACAATCTCAAATGAACAGAAGGCAAAATGAAAATATATAACTCATGGTTATTTTAGTGTATATAGTGTTATACTACCATTACCAGGAAATCATACACTGAAAAAAAAGGTTGCTTGATTTGCGTAAAAAAAAAAAAAAAAGGAAAGCGGTTGCTTGTAATAAATTTATGTTTAGGCTTCGAAACTTATTCAATCCAATCTGCACATAATTTTCTCAGAACATGAACATAAATATTTCATGTTGATGAAATGTGATCAAATCATGCTGAATTATCTTATGTTATGTTATCATGAAAATTTGCATTTTTTACAGTTTTATTTTTGTATATAATTAAATTCGGTTGACACAATTATTTTAACATGCAACATCAAATGTCCTTAAAGGGATTTTAAGTAAAATAATACAAAAGCAGTTTTTAGTTTTTGCACAGTTCTGTATTGTCTTAAACAGGATCAAATACATCAGCTCTAACATTCATGACCTTCACCACAGCTCCAGCAAAGCTCTGGATATCACTCTTTGTAGACGAGTCCAGAAGCAACACATTCAAATCTTAGTACAACTGTCACACTCCTGTAGATGAACAGTCATGTTAACAATTTGTTTCATAGAGACGGTCCTTATATTAACAGTAATGTAAAGTAAAACAACATGAACATGTGTTTACAATGACTACATTCTAGGCCAGAGAAAGTGTATAAACTCTTTTCTCTAGATCAGCTCTCACTGTTCTCCTGCTCCACACTGTAGAGGCTCCTGCAACTGTCCTGTGTCCTGCTACATCAAAATTTTTCCTCCCAAAGTTTTGGGGAGGGGAATTCCTAAGTGAGGAGCTTCCCCACAAATGATAAAGTCATGTTTCCTCAGCCTGATTAAAACATGCAGGTCTAAAGTATAGTTCTGTGTCCACTCAATGTGCACTGCCGCTGTCACCTTATCGCCGTCGTTTTTGATTTATGGATCTGTGTCGAGGTCTATGCACCACGAAGTAATTTACCGCCAAAATGCTAAGAGGCTAGAATGTCCATTCATATACACGATAAAAGCACAGAACAGACTCACCATTAGTACAATATCCCTCTGTCACAGAAAGTACACTCATATTCCACTGAGTCATGTCCTTTTTAAGTCCGACAGAAGCTGACCGCATCAGCGCACAATAGCGATTTGTTTTTTGAGTGCTTAGTTTATGTAAGTTAGCCATGCGGTTTAAGTTTCATTTCTGTAAAACGTAAACACATATGCGCAAAGCTGCATTAAACACATTATTTCTCAATGTATACTGAAAGAAAGGAAAGCCGAGTACAGGAAATGTACGTAGAGCGGTGGTAGGAGGACCAGTCACAACTCTTATCGTCTGCGTCGCTTCTCCTGCTGTCTGCATCGTTTCAACGCGTAGTTAGAAAATTTCGGAGGTGCACATCGGTCGACGCAGAGGCTCTGCGTAGGGGGAACGCGTCGCAGACGATTTGATGCTGGACTGTAAATTGGCTTTAACACTGGCCACAATCAAGCGACCTTTGTAAGACTTAACAATGCTAGACAGAGAATCGTAAAAAAGTCATGTTACTGTTGTCAAATTTGTGTTTGCAATTTAAGCAACCCCTCTGACACCATTTTTTCAGTGTCAGGTGGAACAGAACATTTTGAGATTTAGAGATGTAGACAATAACACAGGGTTTGTCAAAAATGTGTGAATGAAACAAAAGTCAGATCCAGGTATGTTTCTGATGAGGAAATAACAATCCAACACGAGTGACTTTAACGTAATATAGCCTTTAAAGGTTAATGACAGAATGTTCAATTAAAGTCCACATTGCTGCTCACCTCTGATCTGAATCCATAATGAAGCACTTCATAAACACATGTGCTTCCATAAGACCAGAGGGCTGTATGTGGATGGAGTCATGGCTCTTTACCATGTCCTGTCTGTACGTACGCAGCCGAGCAGAGGCGGCCTGTCATTATTACAGCAATTAGCCAACCTATGGTCACATACAAGCGCAGTATAATTATGTGAGCAGTTCATCAGCGAGAGCCACGAGGGACGGGCTTTAGAGGTTGGAGAAGGGAAGATGTGCCTGTAGGATGAAGGATGGCTCATTGTGGGGAAAGTATAAAACTCAAAAAACGTGGGTCGTAGTTCTTACAGTGAGACGGTGCCAAGATTAAACTGAAAACTGTCACACGATGAAGAGAAGCTGCCACTGATATCAAGAGGTGTCTGATATTTTAGAGGGACTGGTGGATGAAGTACTCCATTTTAAAGTTTTAAAGTAAAAGTACAGATACAGGGGCAAGAAGTTACTCAAGTGAAAATAAAAGTATTACATGTAAAAATCGACGTAAATGAGTGCTAAAAATATAGTTAAACATAAAAATTCAAAATATTTTTTAACAATTTAGAACAATTAAAGCATCAAATGTAGAGAATTGAACTGATTTTAATAATTCAATGGATTTCTGTTGTATTTGTGTTTTTATGTATTTGGTTTGTTCAAAGTTGGGACATTACCTCAAATTAAATAGTTTAAATGAAAGTACTTTTTACTTTTCAGTCTAGATCTAAAACTGCTCTCAATTGTAGTGAAGTAAAAGTCAAAAGTATCTACTGTAAAATGTACTTAAGTAAAGTACAGGTACCTTAAAATTGTACTTCAGTATTGTACTTTTACTTTTGCACTTTACTGTTACATTCCACCACTGCTGTAAACACAAGTGCACCATCTTGTCATTTATTCACTTTTCCACGTGTAACACTGTTAGCACCGAGTGACCAGATTTTCAAAATCAAAATCAAAAACTGGAACATCCTTGGTTTGTGGTGGTTGGTAATAAAATTGTGAAACAAGTGCGTAATGAAGGAAAATTGCTCTGCACTCGGCCCATTCATGACTAACACATGAGTGTTACAGTCACATTTTCTTTGTGTTTTGGTCATTTTTAAGCAGCTTTTCTGTATTTTATTTAACAAGTGACAGTTTATGCCTCTCATTACTGTTGGCAGGGATGAGATTGGTCAAAAATAGGGACAGCTGGGACATTTCTTGTATAAAACTGGGACAAATCAATGATTTGGATAAATCTGCTGGGACAGGAGACACAGGGCTCAAACCTGGGTCTGTTTCGGGTAAACAGGGACATCTGATCACATTATGTTAGTATGTTAGTATGTTACTATGTTAGTATGTTAGTATGTTAGTATATTGCTCTATTCTCTACTAACCAGCACAACAACACTGATGGCACCACAGGGAGCTACAAGTAATTGTGTGAACTAAAGTGTAAAGTCCTCAAAACTTGTAACTTGCTTCCTCATCACAAACATACGGAAGCTGAGAGGGGTCACAACAAACTCAAACGCCGCAAAAATAAATACAAATGCAACAACACAACAAAAAGCCACAACAAACCAAAAAAAGCCACAACACAAACGCAAATGCCGCAACACATTAAAAAGCCACAACACATCAAAAACCCACAACGGAAGTGACCGTGGGACTCTTTTTTCCGAAGGGCCGATCAAGTGGCAAGTGAAGAAGAAGAACTACAACATGAAACGTAAAGGAACGGAGAAGTTGGAAACGTAAGTAAAAGTAATTTATTGTTTGATCATTATTCCTTTCACCTTGTAGTTCTTCTTCTTCACTTGCCGCTTGATCGATCTGTCTGAAAATAGAGTCCTGCGGTCACTTCCGTTGTGGCTTTTTAACATGTTGTGGCTTTTTAATGTGTTGCGGCATTTGCATTTGTGTTGTGGCGTTTGTATTTGTTGCAGCTTTTGCATTAAAATAGAGTCCCGCTGTCATTTCCATTGTGGCTTTTTTGGTGTGTTGTGGCTTCTTTCGGTTTGTTGTGGCTTTTTTTGGTGTGTTGTCGCATTTGTATTTGTTGCTGCGTTTGCGTTTGTCATGACCCCTCTCGGCTTCCGTACAAACAGACCTGGGGTTGTGTTTTGTTTCATTCACACACATTTGTAACACACAAACCCTGCAGATTTAGGCCTAAGTTCTAAGTTCATAAAACACTTATCTTCCTTCTTGTGATGTCATTAATGGTAATACTCCACTGTGTTTTTAAATTCCATACACCTTCACTAGAATCGTTTGAATAATTTGCAGCCCTGGAACTTTGAACCTAAAGCTATTCTTTTAACTTCACTGAAACTAATCCACTCTCAGGGCACCAGAAATATTGGAGACTTTCTCTTCTTAAGGAAGAGAACTGTAGTTGTTTTCTAGTGTATTGTGGGGTGAAGCAGTTCAGCTGAGACTAAAAATAACTAACATTAAAACTACCACAACTTCACAAGAACAGAGCATTTAGAGTTTGAGAGATGGAGACAGTGTAGATAATCCAGTGTTACTCAAACATGTGAATGAAACAAAACACAACAAACATGACTAAAAGCTCAAAAGAGTCAATATGGGACATAAAAAAACAAAACAAAACAGTAGAGCAATGTTTTTTTCTCTGCCAGATTTGAAGTTCAAATCCAGGACTTGCCAGTTACTTCCTCCACCCTGACTGTGAGGGAGCAGGTGGTGAATGCTGCTGCAGGTTTGCAGTCAAAATAAATAAAATAAAAAGTAAATATTCAGAGGTGGGCGGAGAAGCAAAAAAAAAAAAAAAAAAAAAAAAAAAAAAAGTACTCAAGTCAAGAGCGCCTTTACTGCAAAATAATATTACTTCAAGCAGAAGTCCAGTAGGGTAACACTTTATAATAACTACACCTTATTTAGCCTTAATAAAGCATGAACAAAGACTTAGTTAATAATGAACAAACATTTAATTAATAATGATTCACACTTAGTAAATGCTTAATAAAGCATAATTATTTCTTCACGTTAGAAAAGCTCTCAAAAAGACTTAACTAACAGATAATAGCTGCCTGAATGATCATTACTTTGCATTATTAGTAAATCATTCTCTCATAGCTTATTAATGATTAATAAATGCTCAAATGGTTAGTCCATGAGTAATTAAATATGAAATAATTATGAGTAACTATTTACAGCACAGGCAAATTAAGTGCAAGTGCTAATTAAGGTAGTAATTAAGTAGTTACTAAGCCTGAATCATTGTTAATTAAGCCTTTGTTCATGCTTTATTAAGGCTAAATAAGGTGTAGTTATTATAAAGTGTTACCGTATAGAAGTGGTTCAAGAGTTAAAAATATTAAAAATTATAACATTTACACTAAACCAGGACTATGCCAGGTCTAAACTAAACTAAACTAAGCTAGAAACTACAGGTCTAAAGGTCTAAACCAGGACTAAACTAAACAGGACTAAACCAGGACTAAAAACTAAACCAGGACTAAACTAACTACTAAGACTCTAAACCAGGACTACATCAGGTCTAAACCAGGACTAAACTAAACTAAGGACTAAAGACTAAACAGGACTAAACAGGACTAAACCAGACTAAACTCAGACTAAACCAGGACTAAACTAAGACTAAACCAGGTCTAAACCAGGACTAAACTAAACAGGACTAAACTAAGACAGGACTACTAAACCAGACTAAAAACTAAGACTAAACCAGGACTAATCACCAGGACTAAACACTAAAACCAGGACTACATCAGATCTAAACCAACCAGGACTAAAACAGGACTAAACTAAGACTAAACCAGGACTACATCAGGTCTAAACCAGGACTAAACTAAGACTAAACCAGGACTAAAACAGGACTACATCAGATCTAAACCAACCAGGACTAAAACAGGACTAAACTAAGACTAAACCAGGACTAAACAGGACTACATCAGATCTAAACCAACCAGGACTAAAACAGGACTAAACTAAGACTAAAGCAGGACTACATCCGGTCTAAAGCAGGACTAAACCAGGACTAAACTCTAATATTACTCAAGCAGAAGTCCAGACGTGGTCCAAGAGTTAAAAAATATTATAAATTATAACATTTACTGTGGTAGAGTCGTCACAGTGTTGAAAATCAGACACAAAATTACATTCTAGTATCTAAAGAAAGAGGGTTTTTAATTATCATCATGGTATCGGAAACAGTATTGAGTATCGATCTATTTATCAAAATAAAAATACAGTGTCAAAAAAACTCCTCAAAGTCTATTCAGTTTTATGAGTGAAGTTCCAGGTACACTCTGTAACTTTCCTTTTGGAAGGTCGTCTGCTCGTCTCCACGGAGATGCTGAAATGTCCCATATTATGACATTAAACATCTATCTCTGTCGAGCCAAGCTCATAACGCTGCTGGGCCAAGTTACAGGTCAGATCTGTGGATAAGTGAACCTGCTGCACTCAGCATGTTTCTGAAGACGATAAAATCTCCTGTAATGAAATAACAGCAAGATATACAAGTTTAATGCAACACTGCGGAACATTACAGGCAAAGGAATAACTTCTCTATGGATACAAGCAGGTGACGGACCCTCCCCTATTACATCAGGTCTAAACTAGGACTAAACTAAGACTAAACCAGGACTACATCAGGTCTAAACCAGGACTAAACTAAGACTAAACCAGGACTACATCAGGTCTAAACCTGAACTAAACCAGGACTAAACCAGAGCCAAACTAAGACTAGACCAGGACTACATCAGGTCTAGAACAAGACTAAACCAGGACTAAACCTGGACTAAAACAGGACTAACCTAAGACTAAACAAGGACTACATCAGGTCTAAACCAGGACTAAACTAAGACTAAAGCAGGACTACATCAGGTCTAAACCAGGACTAAACCAGGATTAAAACAGGACTAAACAGGACTAAATCAGGACTAAAACAGGACTAACCTAAGACTAAACAAGGACTACATCAGGTCTAAACCAGGACTAAAGTAAGACTAAAGCAGGACTACATCAGGTCTAAACCAGGACTAAAACAGGACTAGACTAAAACTAAACCAGGACTACATCAGATCTAAACCAGGACTAAACTAAGACTAGACCAGGACTACATCAAGTCTAAACCTGGACTAAACCAGGACTAAACCAGAGCCAAACTAAGACTAGACCAGGACTACATCAGGTCTAAAACAAGACTAAACCAGAACTAAACCAGAGCCAAACTAAGGCTAGACCAGGACTACATCAGGTCTAAAACAAGACTAAAACAGGACTAAACCTGAACTAAAACAGGACTAAAACAGGACTAACCTAAGACTAAACAAGGACTACATCAGGTCTAAACCAGGACTAAAACAGGACTAGACTAAAACTAAACCAGGACTACATCAGATCTAAACCAGGACTAAACTAAGACTAGACCAGGACTACATCAAGTCTAAACCAGGACTAAACCAGAGCCAAACTAAGACAAGACCAGGACTACATCAGGTCTAAAACAAGACTAAACCAGGACTAAAACAGGACTAAAGCAGGACTAACCCAAGACTAAACAAGGATTGCATCAGGTCTAAACCAGGACTAAAACAGGACTAGACTAAAACTAAACCAGGACTACATCAGGTCTAAACCAGGACTAAACTAAGACTAGACCAGGACTATGTCAGGTCTAAACCAGAACTAAACTAAGACTAAACCAAGACTCCATGGATACAGGCAGGTGAACCCTCCCACAAAAAAGTTACACAGTGCACCTTTAAAGTACTCGAGTTAACACCACACTACCCACCTTTACCAGTAATTCCCCATATTAGATTTCGGCTCAGTTCTTCGTAGAAGCTGCCGTCCATAATTTATGAACTTCTGAGGAGAGGACTCATAATCGTTACCATGAAAACTGCAACACGAGCTATTTCATCCCATTCAGTCGAACAAACAAGACCCAGACGTCACACTCGCTGTCCGCCGCTTTGACTCGGAGCCATTTATTTGCTGTAATAATAAAACTAAACGCTTTTACTGTCAGAAGGGGGCCACTGTCGCTGAAGCACAAACCCTCCCTTGCTCTCCACGTTGCCCTGCACTCCCGTTTCATTCATTACCTCTACTGTTATCCGGACACGTCGCATCCGGCACACAAGTAATCGATTCATAAAATGTACTTATTTTTCGCTAATTTCCAGTCTCCTCTTGGGTGCACTGCCCGGAAAATTCAATCCAAATGAAACTATTACCATAATTCTTGTTTTCTTTTTTTTTGTTGTTTTTGTTTTTGTTTTGGTAAATATGGTATCCGGGAGCGTCATCATTACAGAGTGCGTGTCAGAGGAGCAGCCAAGCATTGCGAGGAAGCAGGGCCAGTGCTGGTAATGAGATAGAAGCAAGCAAATGAAGCAAATCAAGCTGAATTTTGTTAATGAATTTATTTATTTTCGCTCGGTGTGAACTTTGGGTCAAGGCGACAGATGCTGGGAAGATTACGACGAGTTTGTCAAAAGTAGTAGAGTTAAATTGTTTAGTATTTGACCACACGTCCCTATTTACCTGGGACAGTCCCAGATTTGAGTCCTGTGATACAAATTAAAAGTGATTTGTCCAGTTTTATACAATAAATGTCCCAGGTGTTCCTATTGTTTTTAACCAATTTGATCTAAACCAGGTCTAAACTAAGACTAAACCAGGACTAAATCAGGTTTAAACCAGGACTAAATCAAGTTTAAACCAGGACTAAATCAGGTTTAAACCAGGTCTAAACCAGGAGTAAAACAGGACTATATCAGGTCTAAAACAGGACTACATCAGGTCTGAACCAGGACTAAACCAGGACTAGATCAGGTCTAAACCAGATCTAAACCAGGACTAGATCAGGTCTAAACCAGTTCTAAACCAGGACTACATCAGGTCTAAACCAGGACTACATCAGGTCTAAACCAGGTCTAAACCAGGACTACATCAGGTCTAAACCAGGACTAGATCAGGTCTAAACCAGGACTAAACCAGGACTACATCAGGTCTAAACCAGGACTAAACCAGGACTACATCAGGTCTAAACCAGGTCTAAACCAGGACTAGATCAGGTCTAAACCAGGACTAAACCAGGACTACATCAGGTCTAAACCAGGACTACATCAGGTCTAAACCAGGTCTAAACCAGGACTAGATCAGGTCTAAACCAGGTCTAAACCAGGACTACATCAGGTCTAAACCAGGTCTAAACCAGGACTACATCAGGTCTAAACCAGGACTACATCAGGTCTGAACCAGGTCTAAACCAGGACTAGATCAGGTCTAAACCAGGTCTAAACCAGGACTACATCAGGTCTAAACCAGGACTAAACCAGGATTAGATCAGGTCTAAACCAGGTCTAAACCAGGACTACATCAGGTCTAAACCAGGTCTAAACCAGGACTAGATCAGGTCTAAACCAGCTCTAAACCAAATCACAATTTCTGACTGATCTAATCCCCACTGTGAATAATAATCTTATTTTAAATGGTCTTATTTTATACTAAACGCTTTGCTTCATTAGAGTCTAAATGTTCTGTTTAGTGGCCTTGGACGAACGCTGCTCGGTTTTATGATCCAGACTATGAGAGTTCCAGAATATTCCCAGACTAATGTATCAGCTAAAAAGATAACATTTATAATTAGACTATACAAAGGCTTTGTTGGACTCTCAGACCCGGAGACCTTTAGAAAACCTCGACTAGTTGCTTTTAGACTCTGATATTTTTTGCCTGTGTGTTGCCTGTTGCGGTGAATCCTGCTGTAACATCATTAAAGACTCTGTTGAATGATCCTGTGCCCCTGCGCCTGTTTTTTTATTTTTGCGAAGACATAACAGAAATCAACACCACCAACAGTAAAGAGGAGCATGAATTATCATTTGTTTAGCCAAAATACAGAAAACCATGTTTGCAAATGACCATGAAGCAAAAGCAGCGTCAGAAGTAGGGCTGCGTATCATTAAGAAGTTACTGGTACAATACATACCTCGATACATAGGCCACGATACAATACATACCTCGATACATAGGCCATAATACATATCTCGATACAAAGGCTACAATACAATACATATCTCGATACACAGGCCACGATTACGATACATATCTCGATACATAGGCTATGATACGATACATATCTCGATACATAGGCCACGATTATGATACATACCTCGATACATAGGCCACAATATGATACATACCTTGATACGTAGACCACAATACGATACATACCTCGATACATAGGCCATGATATGATACATACCTCGATACATAGGCCATGATATGATACATACCTCGATACATAGGCCATGACACGATGCATACCTCGATACATATCTTGATACATAAGCCACGATATGATACATACCTTGATACATAGGCCACAATGCGATAATACCTCGATACATAGGCCATGATATGATACATACCTCGATACATAGGCCATGATATGATACATACCTCGATACATAGGCCACGACACGATGCATACCTCGATACATATCTTGATACATAAGCCACGATATGATACATACGTCGATACATAGGCCACAATATGATACATACCTTGATACATAGGCCACGATGCGATACATACCTCGATACATAGGCCACAATATGATACATACCTCGATACATAGGCCACGATGCGATACATACCTCGATACATAGGCCACGATACTATACATACCTCGATACATAGGCCACGATGCAATACATAGGCCACAAAATGATACATACTTCGATATATAGGCCACAATATGATACATAGCTCGATACATAGGCCACGACACGATCCATACCTCGATACACATATTGATACATAAGCCATGATATGATACATACCTCGATACATAGGCCACGATACATATGTCAATACAAAGGCCACGGTATGATACATACCTCGATACAGTGCACTTTTGATTCAATACGATTTGATACGATATAATTTATTTCAAATCAATTCCATACAGTTCAGTGAAAAAAAAGACTAAATCAGGGCTGTGATACTAAAAGTCTATTAAGTCCACTCAGTTAAGTTAATATGAAAAAAACGAAACATTTTACTCATCAAAACTGTGAAAATGTCAACACAATTGTAGCTCTTACACAAAATAATTAAGTAAAATCTACCTAAAAACACTCTGGGAGATATATGGATACAGCAGTAATGTATCATCAACTTAAATGATAAACGAATATATCGATATTTCAATATTTTTGCACACCCCGAGTTATAAGTCTCTCAGATCATGACTGACGTGAGAATGCACAATGTTACACGCTCTTTTCACTATTTTATTTACACCAACCATCCCAACCCGGCAGTGACTCAGTTTAGAAGTTGTCAAGAAACACGATTTAAAGCTGCACTGTGTAACTTTTTGGTTTGGGGTTCCATCGCCTGCTTGTTTTTTTGGATATGTCATTGCTCTGTCTGGAATGTTCCACAGTATGACATTAAACAGCTCTACTTAACATTTATTTAATTTCATGTGGTTTTATTGCTCTCCACAGATCTGACTTGTAACTTGTTCTGGTTTGGTCTCCATGAAGATAGAAAGGTTTAATGCCATACTGTGAAACATTCCAAAGCAATGGAGAAAAGCATTTGACGAACCCTCCACTAGAAAAGTTACACAAATACACGTCAAAAGTTACAAGTTTTTATTGCAAATTTTTTCTTACACACAATAGAAAAACAAAAATGCCACTGTACGGCAGATGCAAACAAATTTATATGCGGGTACAGAAACTACTTCCAGTCTAATTACGATCCATAGAAAATTACTCAATTAGTTGCTGCAGCCTCTGGCAACAATTTGAAGTGTAAAGCAGATTAAACATGGCTAAAAGATGAAGCTGGTAACACGATGACTACAACTGAGAGGGACTTTGTAGTTTAGCAGATCTAGGGTGACCAGATTTTCAAAATAAAAAAACTAGAACATCCCTGGTTTGGGTTGGTAATAATAAAATGGTGAAATGAGTGCGTAATTACAGAAAAGTGTTACATATTCGGCACTAATTTGAGTCAGTATAGTCGCATTTTCTTTGTGTTGTGGTCATTTTTAAGCAGCTTTTCTGTATTTCACCTAAACAAATGACAAGTTGTTTTATTTATGCCTCTCTTTACTGTTGGTAGGAATCAAATTGGTCAAAAATAGGGACATCTGGGACATTTCTTGGATAAAACTGAAACACTGGTTTTGGATAAATCTGCTGGGACAGGGGACAGGCTCAAAGATCACCCTGAGCCAGGGGACACCAAACTTTTTTCTCTGAGGGCTACATTATCGCTTCTGACTGTGATGGGGCCCGGGGTAGGTCGTATAACAGAACTGTATGACCCTGACGATGCAGATTATATTCTTTGAAAACCGCCACACTTTCTTTACATAACAGACAAACTGCACGCTCCTCACACTGAACAAAAAAATAATCGGTCGTCCACTGTTCTTTGAAAACTCAGCACTCTGTCAAGTTCTCGTACTTTAACAAGAACCATTTTGCTGTCTTTTACTGCACTACAGACTACACTCTTTGCGTGCGTTGACTCTCACGGTTTGATCTCAGGCTTGTCAGGTGACACAAATTCTGTGGCAAATTCAGCAGCAGATATAAATATGTCATATAAATATTTAAATAAAAATACAAATATTTCATATATAATTTTAAATGGAAAAAATCAACTGAATACAAGACATGTTATTGTTTGCCACAAAATAATGGAAAAAATAGGCCATGACAACTTTTGAGGATTGCCTCATTAGGGCCAGTTAAAGTGGAGTGGGGGGGACTTTTCAGAGCTTCTAACCATCATTTTGTTGTTTCTTCTTCTCATTTACCCTCTCCAAGTTGTATTTGGAATGATTTGTGCATATTCGAATAACCTTTAAATCACTTATTTTCAAGACTCTATATTGCCGATCAACTCCCGTTTTCACCGCCACTGCTACAAATGAAAAACTCTGCTTCAAGAGTCTTTGGTGTGATGACATTTTCCCATCGGGCACTGCTGTATTCTAACAAGCAGGCTTATTTCTTTTATTAAATTGTTTTAGATGAATATTGAGATTTAAAATGTGTAAATTATAACACAATGATCCACCCGTGTCACAGATTGTAACTATGGCCAACACAAGCATTAACAAAATGTATTCTTTAAGGTAATTTAAGCACTGACATGATCAAAACAATTGTGGTGATGGTGTAGCAACATGAAGGAGCTCAAGGAGATAGGTATTATGATGGACGTGAAGAGTTTTAATCATACAGGAAACTCAAACATGAATAAAACAAACATGGCTGTAGTAGATTATGACCTCTGTGTACTTCTGCGTCTCTTTATACAACATATTATTGTCCAAAATCAAGAAGTGCGCAGTTAGCATGCTAGTTGTTGTTAGCCAGAGTAACAAAAAACTACACTTTGACTTCTGAAAGTTTGGAAAAGCACTTATAAAGTTACTGTGGTGAATAATTAGGATCTAAGATGTTAAGAACGAAAGAATGTGTGGGGAATAAAATTGGATTGTTGGAAACCATTTAAAGCAAATGTATTCTGCAAAATTGACTTTTCAAAGCTTTTAACCAAGTTATATTTGTTTCCTTTTGTCATTTACCCTCTCGAAGTTATATTTGCAGTGATTTGTGCATGTCTGAGTAATCTTTAATCATTTATTTTCAAGACACCATATTGCAGATCAACCCCCATTTTCACCTCCAGCATTGGCACTGCTCTGTACTAACTCCGTTCTCCAATTTAATTCTCTTAATCAGTGATACGTGTAGGATTTGTCCGCTTTGCGTAGCCATTTGAGTACAAATGAAAAACCATTTGTACTCAAATGGCTGCTGCTCACTAGCGTGGTATTGTGATTTAAAAAGTCCAATGATAACATAATGATCCACGGCTGTCAGAGATTATAACTCTATAGCAGAGACAAGCACAATAGGACTTAAAATGAACTAGTCCTCGCCAGGTTTTGAAGACAGTAAATCTTTAAAACCATTGCCTTTCATACTGAGTGAATCTGAAAAGGAAAAACAGTACAATTTTCAGAAGCACTCTCCAGAACACCACTGCTGGCGCTCAATGTGAAGTCTTTGTTTTAATCAAGGACTCTTAAACCAGCAATGACCCTTGGATGAAACTACATTTCAAATACAAACTCAGAATTCAATCAAAAGAATTGGCCGTGTTTGAGGATAAGCAAATATTGAACAGACAAATGAATCAAACTAATTTGTACCAAAAAGGACATAACTGCAGAACTTCATAACCGGGAAAGTCCAACTCTGCATCCTATTTGGTTGGTCCTTAAACTACAGGTTTGTATGTGATTTACAAACTAGACTCACTGACATCTTATACAGACACAGGGAAACCCGCATCTGAGCCACTTTTATTGTTACGGGTCAGTTCCGCTCTACCCCGATTTCCCCCACTTCCTTTAAGTTGTGGGGTCACGGTGTCACTTCCTCCTCCTCCTCCTCCACTCTGCTGTGGCTGTGGTGTGGTCTGCCGTCGGCAAACAACATAAAACACTCTGCCTATCTGATCTGAAAATCAAACCCAGGGCCGTCTTGATGTGTGTGCCAACCATTACCCCCCTCCCATTTGATATATTTTGGTAAGGTCTTCCCCAAGCCCCCAGGTTCCAAAATGGCCGCCCATTCAAGTAAATGGGCCGAGTTCAATGGTGCATGATCCCAGATTAGCCTAGCCCGGCTAGATGCTTCCGGTGGCTGTGGGCCGACCGAGCATGTGCAGTAGTACCTTTTTCTCCCATGGGCACACGCGAATGCATGCGACCGCACGCACAGAGCGCGGACTCATGTATCACCTGATCGCTTTGACCAATCAGAGCGAGAGAAGCTAGAGCGGAGCAGAGCGGAGCAGGAGCTAACCATTATAAAGCGTTTTTTTAAGACAACTGAACTATTTTGAGCTGAGAAAAAGTTTATGATCTAAAAATAGGTCAAAATCGCCAACAAACCCGACATTTTTGAAAGTTGTAGGTGTCCTATCAGCTGAACACGAGCAGTTTGTGATTACATTGCGCTCTGTGAGAAAAGTCTTGGCCCAGGGGATTTTTTCTGCTGAAGTTCCAGTGAGTGACCACTTCGTCAACTGGAGGCAGCTACAAACTAGCATTACTGTATCCAGTTATTTTAATAGATCCTTGGTCTTCCCCCATTAACCCAAAACATGCCCAATAGGCCAATTCCTCCAGCTAACGTCGTCGTGACCAAGACTACCAACAACATGAGGAGATGAGTACTCCTACTCCTGACAGATTGCTCCAGAGGCACTGAATCAGGTCAAATGCAAAGGACAATTCTGAACCTCTTACTATCCACATTTAGCGATTTCAGACCGACACACCTACTCACACCACGAAACAAAATAGTTGGGATGGGAAGCAAGTAAAAGTTGTTGCAAACCATTACCACACAGAAGGTGTCAGCAGGTTCATCCAGGTCACACATGGTAAAATAAATAAACAAAGAAGACGTGTGTGTGGAATATGGTGGAGAAATCAAGTGATAAGAAGATTGTGCAATGGTCAATGGAGGAGACTGAATATTTACTATATCTGTGTTCGCATGATGACGTTACATCTTTGGATTGGGTGTCACTGCCGCCTTCTCCACAGCAGATGTTGTAGCAGAGCTCGGTGCAGATAAATAATGATTTGTATGAACATGAATTCTCACTGATGTCGATGATGTGAATGATATTTTCCTTGCTGTGACATCCGCTTTCGTATGGCCTTATTTTTATTTGTTGGCAAATTCACACCCTTTGTCGATGGTGCATCATGGGTTCACTTAAATGGTATGAACGCAGATCGTTCACCAGTGAACACTTTGGTTCCCCGTGCAACTGATGCGGAAATTGGCAACGTTCTGGCTGGCCTGATAACAGCTTTTGAAATGCAGTGTTGTGGATAATAAAAAAAACACTACAAACAAGCCACACAACTGTACTGCATAATCATCCATTTTATTTCCATTTATTCCATTTTTTTCTCCTGTTTTGTTTTATTCAAGACCTTCTATTCCCTTGTATATTTAACAGCTCCATAATATGCATTTTTCTGATCTATATTTTAACGTACTGTAGTTTCTTCATCACAAACAGACCTGGAGTTGTGTTTTGTTTCATCCACACATGGTGAACACTTAAATCCTGCATATTTAGGCTGAGTTTTTCTCTCAAACTGAAACACTCTGTTCCACCTTGTGATGTTGTGTGTTAATATGCTGCTCCATTTCAAACACTATCACTAGAGTCTTTGGATAATTTCAGCTCTGGAATTGTCAGTCTCTACTGAACAAAGGTAAAAGGATCTGTTACCTTAAAAACTACCATTCCAGAATCAGTTTTGTTTAAGATGCTTCGGAGTATAAGTCGCACCAGCCAAAAAAAAGTATAATAAAGAAGAAAAAAACATGTATAAGTCACACCACAAATCAAGGACCAGGAACCGACATTTCATCTTGAAAGGCATGTTATAATAATAATAACAACAGAATAAAGAACAACAGGCTGAATAGGTGTTAATATGTTAATGTAAGATATTAAAAATTATTCAGATAATTATAGCATAAACAACATAACATATGTTATCACTCCAAATCACTAAATCCATTGAATCCATCACATTCTTCATCCTTGGTGTCACTTCTGAGCAACTCCACGCAACTTCGGTTCTTACTGAAGTCCATGCTTTGTCATCCACTGACTTCCAGGAAAGTTGCATGTTGCACCCTCCCAGTTGCCGTGAAGCTGTGTTCTCCATTCCCGCTTCTTTCTGCCAGTCCCTCACAAGTTTCTCGCTCACTACAAACTTTCTTTCTGCTGCTTGATTACCATTTTCTGCTGACTATTTCACCACTTGCAGCAGGACAACGACTTTTTCTGCAGGAGACATGCGCAGGAAACTGACACACAAGCCTAGAGTGCCCTCTCGCAGCCATCAGTGTGAAAATTTTAATATATAAGTCGCAGGAAACACCCAAACCATGAAAAAAAGTGTGACTTTTAGTCTGAAAAATACGGTAATAACACATCTGCATCTTGTATTTTGTAGATTTTTTTTTCCAATAAAAAATATATTTATGTGAAGTATTTATATTTTTATTTAAATTAATATGTGACATATTTACATTTGCTGCCGAATTTTCATCACCTGACAAGCTCGAGATCAAACAGTGACAGTCGACATGCACAGAGTTCTGTAGTGCAGTTAAGAACAGCAAAATGGTGAGTGTTAAAGTATGAAAAATTGACAGAGTGCCAAGTTTTCATAGCTTGATTCATCAGTCGGTTTCACTTCGTAAAAAACGTCTGACCTCACAGTGTTAGAATTTGTTCACTCGACGGTAGGAGGGTACTTTTTATCAACTGGTACATTAAGCTTTTCCCAAATCCTGTAGGAAGAAGTAGAGGTAAGATCTTAAACGATGTGTGGATACTAAACTAAGGAATACTTGTTATAAAATAAATAATATGGATAAAACAGAGAAGTAATGTAATGTAATTGCTATTTAACTACTAAACAGGATCCGCAGAGCCAGAGCTCTGTGCACGTGAACGCCCCCTCTTCATTTAATAATCTTCCCCTCTGCAAGTCTGCATCTATTTTGACCTGGTGTCCCCAATATGGAGGAGCAAGAAGTTAAACTAAAGGCAGGAGAACTGAAAAGACAAACACGCACCGGTAAGAGTGAGGTGTGGAAAAGCTTCAAATTGATTGTTGAAAATGCTACAGAAACTTGCGTTGGCTTCGCTGAATGTCGTCAATGTGGCGCTTTGCTTTCATACGAGAGCAAAAAGACTGGCACCTCGACGCTGAGCACTGCTCCTCCTCCCGAGTCCTCACAAATAAAATATGACATTTCGGGTTTGCTTCGGGCTCGGGCCTGCAAATCAAGTTAATTGGTCGGGCTCGGGCCGGGTCGGGTTTTAATACCCACGGGCCGGGTCGGGTCGGGCTGGATTTTTTAGGCCCGATCTCACCTCTAGGAAGAAGGGCAATAACGTATTTCCCCTTGATGAAACTCACCAAACATTCTCTTTGTTCTAGCTTTAAATCCTCGATCTTGGGATTCCTTGACTTTCCAGTCTTTTGGATAATTTCAGCTCTGGAATTGTCAATCTCTACTGAACAAAGGTAAAAGGAGCTGTTACCTTAAAAACTACCATTCCAGAATACATTTTGTTTAATACAGGACCTTTAATACTGCTCGTCGGTAAACACACCACAATCCGATGCACATATTTCATCACTAAAACTACACGAAAATCTTGCTTTTCATAATTCCACCTTGAATTCTTTTTCGGCAGTTCAAGCCACACTAGTTTTCAACACCACCGAGCTAACGTCCACAAGAAGTAAGGTTCTATTGTCCACAAATGTTGACAGCATCACTCCGAAAACTGCCAGAGATGCAATTTTAATGTTCACACCTAAATAATAAATCTGCTGGAGACAAGCGAGGCACGTCAACAAGCTGTCCACAACAAGAGACAGAAATGTCTGACGCCATTAATTACACATCTCCCCAAAACATTTTATTGCAGCTCAAATCTTTTTTTTTTTTTCACATATCTATTTCCTATTCTCTTTGTAGTCTTTGGCTTTTAATCACAGTTGTATCCCGCAGTTAGCCTTGTACAATGGCGAGAACATGATCAGAGAGACAAAATCGGCCACAATGGAGTCTGCGGAAGAAAGCTTTCTAAATTGGCATCCGAAGACAGGAAATAAGAGACTGTGTTGCCAGATAATTCTCTTGTTTTGCTCAACCTTTCATAAGAAAACCAATTCATGAATCTTTGGACATTTTTGTTGCTTACCTCCGATAACCAGGTGCTCAAGGCTTAAGAAGTTAAAGCGCCGCTCCAATTCACAAAACAGCAATGTCCCAGTTTTTCGGATTTGAACGAGATGGAAATTGTGAAAAGTTTGGGAATTTTAACATATCTTCTTTTTATATCAGTAAATTGCCAACCAATTCAACACGCAATTCCTGTTTCTTATCAAGATTTTAAAGGATAAGGAGTGCTCCGTGGGGCCATAGAAATTTAAAAGATTTTCAAATAGCTTTTCAGAAACAGGTGCTCAATTGGAGATAGTGATGGTTCTTTGCAAAGGAAAACAGCTGTCTTTTTTGGGCATAGTGTGTAGCAAAAAGTTTTGGGTTCAATATTCCCAGAAAGAAAAATCCACATTCAGTTGTTTAAAGGTCCTATATTACACAAAACTGATATGTTAGAACAGGGGTCATCAAACTAAGGCCCGCGGGTCGACTTCGGACATCCATGCCCCTTTATGAGGCAATCCTCCAAAGTTGTCATGGCCTATTTTTTTTTTTTTACTTAATTGATAACTTTTTGGCAAATACTGTATTTTTTGGACTTTAAGTTGCTTTGGAGTATAAGTCGCCCCAGCCGAAAAAAATGCGTAATGAAGAAGAAAAAACATATATAAGTTGCACTGGAATATAAGTCACACTTTTGGGGGCAAATTTATTTAATAAAATCAGGGACCAGGAACGGACATTTCATCTTGAAAGGCAATTTATAGTAATAACAATAGAATAAAGAACAACAGACTGAATAGGTGTTAATATGTTAATGTAACATATTAACAATTATTCAGATAATTATAGCATAAACAACAGAACATATATTATCACTCCAAATCACTAAATCCATTGAATCCATCGAATTCTTCATCCTCGGTGTCCCTTCTGAGCAACTCTGTGCAACTTTAGTTGTTACTGAAGTCCATGCTTTGTCATCCCATGACTTCCAGGAACCCTCCCAGTTGTCGCGAAGCTGTGTTCTCCATCCTCACTTTCTGTCAGTCCCTCACAAGTCTTTCTGCTGCTCGATTACCGTTTTCTGCTGAAAATTTCAATACTTGCAGCAGAACAGTGACTTTCTCTGCAGGAGACATGTGCAGAAAACTGACACACAAGCCTAGAGCGCCCTCTCATGGCCATCAGTCTGAAAATTTTAATATATAAGTCGCACTGGAGTATAAGTCGCAGGACCACCCAAACCATGAAAAAAAGTGTGCCTTATAGTCCGAAAAATACGGTAATAACACATCTGCATCTTGTATTTTGTTGATTTTTTTAATTTAAAAATGATATTTATATGAAGTATTTATATTTATATTTAAATTATTATGCGACATGTTTACATTTACTGCCGAATTTTCGTCACCTGACAAGCTCGAGATCAAACAGTGACAGTCGACACACGCACAGAGTTCTTTAGTGCAGTTAAGGACAGCAAAATGCCGAGTGTTAAAGTACGAAACATTGACAGAGTCGCAAGTTTTCAAAGCTTGATTCATCAGCTGGTTTCACTTCGTAGAAACTTTCTGACCTCACAGTTTTAGAATTTGTTCGCTCGAAGGTAGGTGGGTACTTTTTATCATTTAACCAATCACTGCTATTTGGTCATGACGTATGTAATGCGCCACTAACGGGTCTAACTGGTATATTAAGCTTTTCCCAAATCCCTAGGAAGAAGGACAATAACATCTTTCCCCTTGACGAAATTCACCAAACATTCTCTTTGTTCTGGCTTTAAATCCTTGATCTCTGGAATCGTTGACAACACACAGAATCTTTGCTGATTGGCTGGTGCCCGAACTTGCACTTCCGGGATTTTTGTGAACCGTTCAGTGTATTCTCATTCCTGACCTAGTCTCTGGAGAGAAATGAAACTGAGTGGAGGCACTTGGTGGCACCAGCCTGGCTAGAGTTTTCAAAGAACAGTGGACGGCAGTTAATTTTTTTGTTCAGTGTAAGGACCTTGCAGTTTGAAAGTGTGGCGGTTTTCAAAGAATATAATCTGTGTTGTCAGGGTCATACAATTCTGTTATACGACCGACTCGACCTCAGTCCCCTATCACATTCAGGAGCCGTAATGTGGCCCCCAGAGAAAAAGTTTGGTGACCCCTGTGTTAGAATTTTGTTACTTCCTCAAAAACACACCTAAAGTTGTGTTTTGTTTTGTTCACACATGTTTAAGTAACCGTTTATTATTAGTCTGTCTACATCTCCAACGCTGAACACGTTTTGTTCCACCTTGTGATGTCATGTAGTGGTAGTTTTCAAGTTATCAGATACCTTTTACTTTTTGTTCAGAAGAAAATGTCAATTTCCAGTACCGGATGATTCAAGTGAACATGTATGGAGTTTAAAACATAATGGACTTTCTGCACTTTCTGATCACAAAAATTCCATTTGACTAAAGAAATCATCTTAAATATGCAGAGTTTATGAAAATATGAAGCCAGACACAACTCCAGGTCTGTATTTGAGGAGTAAATGACGTTTTATGCCATATGAGCCTTGAAGAATACAAAGCCTTTATTGCAGCATGACTATTGACAGTTTCATGTTCTTTGTGCGAGGCAAAACAATCTCTCTGCTTTGGTTATTGTTAAGTAGAAGGTCATTTTATTTAGTGGCAATGTTAAATAATGAATCTCATAACGGCAGTCTAGGTTGCTATTGTCCACCGTTCTCATTGTTGTCGATACAGTCGGCGGCCCCTAATAAACCACGAGCAGATTATTATGTGTGAATTGTCAACTCCTGTATTACTGATTGTGGCGATGTGTTGTTCAATCAATACAACTGTCCCATAGCAACAACTTTACTATGGCTCTCAACCAACCCCTAAGGCCTAATGCACTCACTCTCCTCTACTCTAGGAATCTTCACCATCATCACACTAGACCCAATGAGGTGGGTTCATTTCTAGGAGTTGGAATCGCACTGCCAACCTGTGGAATCCGTGTATGATTCGTTGATTTGTTTTTCAAAATAAAACCAAAAATAAGAAAATGTAAAAACAACTATTTGCTTCGTTATTTGTCTCCAAAACCAAAATGAAAAAATGGATAACGATTTGTTTTTGTCAGTTTTTGGTTTTGTGTTTAAATGAAAAATGGAAAAAACAGATAACAGCCGTTTCCAGTTTCCGTGATTTAAACTGTGATGTGGGACTTTTGTATCGCATACGGACTGAACCAGGACTGAACCAGGACTAAAACGGGACTAAAACAGGACTGAGTGCTGGGACGGGCCCGGAGGTGAGCCAGCGTAGAATGTGTGATCAGGACAAAGACCAGGACCAGACCGGGACCAGTCCAGGACTGAGACCAGGACTGAGACCAGGACTGAGACTGGGACCAGACCAAACTCATACCGGGACGAAGACCAGGACTGAAACCAGGACTGAGACCAGGACTGAGACCGGGACTGAGACTGGGACTGAGACCAGGACTGAGACCAGGACTGAGACTAGGACCAGCCCAGGACCAGACCAAGCCCAGACCGGGATGGAGACCAGGACCAAAAAAGGACCAGACCAGGACTGACACCAGGACTGAAACTAGGACTGAGACCAGGACTGAGACCGGGACTGAGACCGGGACTGAGACCCAGACTGAGACCGGGACTGAGACCAGGACTGAGACCGAGACTGAGATCAGGACTGAGACCAGGACCAGACTGGGACTGAGACCAGGATTAGACTGGGACTGAGACCAGGACCAGACCAGGACCAGACCAGAACTCAGACCGGGACTGAAACCAGGACCAGACTGGGACCAGACCAGACCAGAACTCAGACCGGGACTGAGACCGGGACCAGACCAGGACTGAGACCAGGACCAGACTGAGACTCAGACTGGGACAAGACCGGGACAAGACTGAGACAAGACCGTGCCCAGACTGGAACTGAGACCAGGACTGAGACCGGGATTGAGACCAGGACTGAGACCGGGATTGAGACCAGGACTGAGACCGGGATTGAGACCAGGACTGAGACCGGGATTAAGACCAGGACTGAGACCGGGATGAGACTGGGACTGAGACCGGGACCTGGTTTAGTCCTGGTTTAGTTCTGGTTTAGACCTGGTTTAGTCCTGGTTTAGTCCTGCTTTGGTTTTGGTCCTGTTTTGGTCCTGGGATCAGTTCTGGATCAGTTCTGGTTCAGTCCTGGTTCAGTCCGTATGCGGCACAAAAGCCCGGCCCCACAGTTTAAGTTATTATCTGTTTTTTGTTTATCCGTTTTATTAACTTAAGCACAAAATCGAAAACTGAAAACTGAAAAAACAAATCATCATCCATTTTTTCGTTTTGGTTTTGGAGATAAATAATGAAGAAAATGGCTGTTTTTTCATTTTCTTATTTTTGGTTTTATTTTGAAAAACAAATGAACGAATGATACACGGATTTTGTGAGTCAGTGGACAAACTTTCTACCAACTCAGCCACTGTCGCCCACCTCTTCATCCAAGCACAGACGCTGATCTATTCAGTCAAAAGTCTGAAACATCATGCAAAAATCTGAAGAGTTTGATGTTCCATTTACATAAGTGTATTTCACATAACAGTCACACAGGCTGACATTTAAAGGTCCTATATTATGCAAACTGTACTTTTGTGAGCTTTAAGCCTTGCACTTACCTCATCAGAAACCTTAACCGTAACTGTGTTTTGCAATGAACAAAATGTAAAATCATCTAGTTCAAAAATATAAGCCTCATGTTCAGACTACCTAAACCTGTAGTCTATTCTTGCCCTACAATCCATCACACGGATAGGTTAAACGATCTGGTTACGATCTACCTTAGCTGCGCTGTCCTCATTATAAACCCCAGAGTATCCTTGTTCCCCCGATCTCTCTCTCTCTCCTCCCCCAGACACCTCCTCGCTTCCCACCGTCCTGGCTCCTGACTGGCAGGTAATTACCGTCCAGGTGACAGCGGTCCATTGCACCGGTGGAGAGGTCATCTGATTTTTTTCCATTCTTTTTTTAGGGGCTGTATTCCTGGTGCGGTTCTCCCTGTGAGGTAATGCCCGCCGGAGACAGGATTGACTTGTTAGTGGGCGGTGTTGACTGTTGTGTGTTGTGTCGTGTTGACTGTTGTGCTGTCAGTGTGCGACCACATCCTCCAGAGGCTCTTTGAAGCAGTGACTGAGAGAGGGCCGGGTTTAGATGTGGATGTGGGCTTTGGCTGTGGGCTTTGGATGTGGGCTTTGGATGTGGGCTTGAGCCGCGGTTATGGCAGGGGCTGGTGGGGAATGTATGAACTCAGGTCAGTGATAGAAAGAGGATACAGAAAGATAACACAGACCGAGTGAAAAAATGGTTGAAAAACAACAAGGTGAAAGTCCAACCTGTGGTTAATATTTAATCTGCACTAAATATGAAATTTTCACTTCAATAAAGTTATTTTATATGCAAAATCAGACAAAGAGCAGGCACAAGAATGAAATAGCTGGATAGTGTGACATTATGAAATGATGTGTATCAAAATGCAAGAATCCACATTTGTACTTGTCTGTGTGGGATGTTTCTGCTTTGCCACAGAGTGGCATTAAACTTTAACCTGGCTCATGCTAGATTGATGTGTGTGTCGATGTGAACTGAGTTTTACACTTTATCAGTCTGGGTGACTCTCACTGAAAGAAACAAAAAAGTTCATTGTAGCGAGAAACTCTTCAAGAAACTTTGGGTGGTTTATTGTGCTCTCACAGTGCAGAAAAAGGTGCCAAATGTGAGTGAAAAAATATTTACAGTGGTACAGTGATTTTCACTCAAATAGTCTGAAGTTGGTGTCACCATGTTTGTTATGGTTGGTTGGGCACTTGGCCTTTAGCTTCTGCCAAAAATTCAATGCTGGAATGTGATTGGTTGTCCACCACCAGACGTGCCCTTGTCGCACCAGCTGACGAATTCTTGTGAGTTTGTCACCTCACAAATCTGGCAGAGATCCATCTCACTCTGCGAGGTTAATTCAGCCAAACATCTTTACAGATGTTTAATTTCTAAAAAAAATACTTTGCAAAAACTTGTCTTCATACTGTGAGTGGCGTCACCTCTCCACAGATCTGACCTGTAACTTGCCCTGATGACAAATAACTTAAATGCCATACTGTGGAACATTAAAGCAATACCATTTCCATGGAAACAAGCATGTGGTGCATGTTTGTCAGGCATCAGGAAAGAGCCTTTTAAGGAAGTCATTCATTTATCACGAAACTCCCCCAAGAATCGAGTTTATTCTGCCTGTGTAGTTTTTATTTATCTCTTACATCCTGCATGTTTTGTTTGTGTAGGTTTATCACAGTTGTTCCTGTTGTATTTTCAGTAAACCGTGACACAAGTTGTACACTTCTTCTTGCGTCTCCTCTCCACTCTTGGCCTCACTTACATAAGCCTGGATCATCTTTTTTTAGCAGGACAGGGCTTTCATTTGAGGCTCAGCGCAAATGATCTACAGGCCTGAGTGACGCACACACACACACACACACACACACACACACACTAGCTCCATGTATGCCACCGCCATGACTCACCGGCAGACCGCGAGTGTGACGTGTGCGCGGTGCTCCCAGTGTCTCCCCAGTGTCTCCCGTGGGCGCTGTAGATGGACGAGCGCTGCAGGGGATTAGTGGGGCTCAGACACCAGGGCAGGGACACTGGTCTGGGTCTGAGGAGAGCCGGAGACATGGGTGGAGGGTGTGGTGGTTGTGGAAACTGCTGACTACAGTGTGGCCGCGACAAGCTATGGTTTACCAATGAGAGCAGCTAATACTTACCATGGAATTACTATTATCAGCATGGAGTTAGAATTAAAGCAGCTCTGTGTGTGTGGAGGAGCATGAGGCAGGAGCTGGGCTGATTTTTACTGTCAAAAATTACTTCATTTTAAATGGTTTGCAGTGGCTCAGAGTTATTCCTCACTTTTTAATGCATTCCCAGCACGCAGAAGCCAGAACACAGTTTTGCATGTCATGGTAATGCTTACTACAACTAGCATGTTAACAACGCACTAGCACTACTCTCAGCTCAGAAAATCGGTAATGAAAAAATGGAATTGGTTCTGTTCGAGTCAGGTTAAAATTCACGCTCTACTGAAAACTCTGCAACTGCGGCTGTCACGTTTCTCATTCTGACCGTAAAATGTTCGTATTAACCTGCTACACGATTCTAGGGTTTTTATTTTGCTATTTTATACATACATCGAGATATGAACTTTAATAATGACTATGAGTAGTCATTTTTCAGCACTACAAAACAAAACAAAACAAAACATAAACTACAACTCCATGGATCATGACCGAAAGTGTAGGCTGAATTAAAAAGTACTTCTAATGCCAAACCTTATTAAACAATGACAGAATTCCAAGAAAGAAATCAGCATATGAACAGCAAGTTTGCATTTACAATTTCACTTACGATATGTATACTGTATATATAAGAGACAAATTATAAATCATTCCAGAGCTCTATATCTTTCAGAACATAACACTTTATACTGTTTCTTTTAAAGGCTACTACAGTGTTAGATAGTTCCATATACTAACACTTCTAATGCTGGGTTCTGTTGAATGCCGGTAGTGGATAAATCCGAGTTAGTTTTCCTGATATTTGTTGTAAATACATTCCATTGCAACAGTTGGGGAAAATATGGCTGCCAGATAAAGTTGAATGTCCAACTGACATGGTCTGCACTGAACTAGCCTGAGTTTGTGTTTGGGAACCAACATTTGATTGGCCATTCCATTGCACTTTCTCAAGGTGGAGGTTAGTTTCCCTAGCCTGAGTCATCCGCTGGTTTCATTTTGTGGAAACCGTCTGACCTCGCAGCATGAGGATTCGTTCGCTCAATGGTAGGCGGGTCCTTTTTTTATTTAACCAATCGCTGCTATTTGGTCGTGACGTATGTAATTCACCAAATCCCGTTGGAAGAAGGACAATAACATCTTTACCCTTGATAAAATTCACCAAACATTCTCTTTGTTCCGGCTTTAAATCCTCGATCTTGGGAATCGTTGCCAACACAGAATGTCTGTCTTTATCTACATCTACATCCATCTCGACCGCTTTGTTTACTGTTGTGTTGTTCCACAAAAGGAACCCAGACAGACACTTGAGTTTGACGTCATGGCTTCACAGCTCGTCGCTGATTGAATGGTGCGCGGTCTACAACTTCCAGGGTTGACCTAGTCGCTGGAGAGAAATGAAATCGGAGGCACTAAATGGCACCAGAATCCTGAGCACAATAGAATGCAGTATAACAAAAATACTTTTTATATACTCACTTTATATACTCACTTTTTTCCTAGTTTTTTTTTTTTTTTTTTCCATTTCTGGTCATTCAAACTAATAATAATATTAACAAATGCCCAAAAGTTAATTATTTATTATCATACAAAGTAAACCACAATGAGAATGAAAAAATGTAAGGATTTTTGTTTTGTTTTCCTTTATGGTTGTACAAACTAACTAATAATAATAATACAGAAGACACAAAATGTATTGTTTATGATTGTATCAAAATAAAAGGTAATGTTAAAGAAAATGTTATAAAGAAAAGCATGTGTTTAGTTGATAGTCGTGGTTTACTTGAGATAACAGACCAATCAGGTGCCTTCTTTCCCCAAGATCAACTACTGTACAACCAGTCTGACTGAACGCCACGGGCCCCACTGCTCTGACAGCACATGGTTCTCTCCTGGGTTTCCTCTGCTGAAAATCCTTGAAAAAATCAGTTGATGCTGAAAATTTTGAACATTAGATCCATTGTCTGTCAGATTCTGAATAAAAGTGATTTCTATGTGTTTGCTGTGCTCATGAGCTTTTAGTGCTTTGGTGTAAATTGTCAAACTCTCCCACCTGAACTTGTGGAGGTTCCCCAGTGACCAGACTCACATCTTTGAACTGAAGATGTTTGGAGAGTGTAAGAATTGAACAACTGTGCATTTTGGATCCCAGACAATCTCCTAATTTGTAGTAACGTGCAAATCATATCCCCTGAACCTAAAATTATTCCTAAAAGTCCTATATTATGCAAAATTGTTGTTACCTCCTCAAAGACACACACCTGGAGTTGTTTTGTTTCATTCACATGTTTGAGTAAACCTTTATTATTAGTCTGTCTACAGCTCCAAAGCTCCAAATGCTCTGTTCCACCTTGTGATGTCACGAAGCAAGTTAACAGCTCTATCTTTTGTTCACTAGAGATTTCCAATTCCAGATTTGAAATTATCCAAATAATTCTAGTGAAGGTGTATGGAGTTTTAAAACACAATGGGGCACTTCCTGTATTACCACATGACATCACAAAGTTAGAGTGATCAGACGTCCCTATTTAACCAGAACAGTTCCAATTTTGAGCCCTGTGTCCCCTGTCCCAGCAGATTTATCCAAGACCAATGATTTGTCAAATCACCTAGTGCCTCCATTGAATTTCTCTCCAGCGACTAAGTCAGGAATCAGAATACACTAGATGGTTTGCAAGAACCTCCAGAAGTTGTAGACCGTGACCAGCCAATCAGTGAAGAGCTGAACCAAAACGAGTTGCGATAGCAGACTGCATACACTAGTGTGACCAAATGTCCATTTTTCCCCGAACATGTCAGTTTTTTGCGTCTAGGTTTTCATGACCGTTTATTGGGGCCATTAAATTGAGCGGCTCTTATAGCTCTCTGTAACTCTGTAACTCAGAAGGAGCGAGCAGACACAAACAGTCGGTCAGTCTGCAACACGCCGAAGCACAAATGTGCATTTAACAATGATTTGGATAAGAAATTCTCCGTTTTCCGTTCTGGTTGGGACAAGTGGGAGACCATGTTCACAGGTCACGAGGTGAGAGCAGCTCAGTTTCGAGGCTCCACCCCCCACCCCTGGTTAGGTGTCCGGGTTTTCACAAACGGAAATATGGTCACCCTAGCATACACTATCCTCCTTTGGACTTGTCAAAATACAAACTTTGCATTTTTTATTTCACCTTTTATTCACAAGTTCATCTCGCAGAAACGACAATGATCATCGACAGACATGTTCACTCTGCTTTATTTGCTGCTGTGCTGGCGACTACTTTGACTTCACTGAGCGTCACGACCAAATAGCAGTGATTGTTTAAATAAAAAAGTACCTGCCTATCGTCGAGCGAATGAATCCTAATGCTGCGAAGTCAGACGGTTTCTACGAAGTGAAACCGGCTTGTGAAACAGGCTAACAAGAAATATCCCTGGTGTTCTCATTTTTGACCAATTTGCTACTTGTAAAAAGAGGCATAAATTGTAATTTTTAGGTAAAATCCAGAAAAGCTGCTTAAAAATGACCAAAACACAAAAGAAAGAAAATGTGACTATTCTGACTCAGATATTAGTCATGAATGGTCTCTGCATAACAACTTTCCTTAATTACACACTCGCTTCACAATTTTATTTTTGCCAACCACCAAAAAAACATGGATGTCCCAGTTTTTTTTGGAAATTTTGAACTTCTGCTCACCTTACACAAAGTAGAACAGAGTGTTTTCTGTTGGGAAGAAGAACAAACCCCACCTGTGTGAATGAAACAAAACAAAACTCCAGGTATGTTTGTGATGCAGAAACAGCCTTATAAAATACTGTAGAGCAGAAAATAGTGTCCTTCCAGTTTGTTACACAGTGCTCAAAATACACTTTAATACATAAGAAGAAAAAAAGTCAATTAAGAAAGCAGGAAATAGCATGATGCATCCTCTCTGTGTGACATCTAATGAAATCTTGGCTCCACAAGCGATTGTATTTCCACTTTTAGACTCATTTCTCAGTAATTTCATTCGCTCCCCTCTCCGAGTCATCTTCCTCCCCTCCATTTGCACACTCTCTGACCTTTAGCAACAGACAACCGAACAAAACCTCGCCCATGATAACTGTATCTCCTCTGCTCTGTTGGCTCTTCTGAGATAAACTCCATCCTTTCTCCACAAATCAAAGAGCTGTGTCAAACCCCCTCTCCTCTCAGGTATTTAACCTTTTCAGACGCCCGGGGGGAGAGGGGGCTGTGTCCGCGGATGCAAAGGAGTATCAATTAGTGCGTTTTTTTCCGTCGGAGGTCCCGGGGTTGTTTGGCTTTGGGGACTGGGCTGGATTGGTTTGGTCAGGGCTCAGTACACGCGCAGGATCACAGGGAGAGCGCGGGGCTTTCATCTGTGGCTCTGAGCTGCTGCTTTCTCTTCTCGGGCTGGAGGACGGTGAGTGCATATCAATCAGGGAGGGGATGGGAATAGCAGAATGGCGTAGTTAAAACCTAGGCGTTGGGCAGTGTGAGGATATGATGTGGGTTTAAAAGGGGCATTGTGTAACTTTTCTAGTGGAGGGTCTGGGATATGTGTATGTGGAATGGTGAGGCTCAGTGTTGGGAGGGTTACTTTTAAAATGTGTTCCCCTACAGATTACAGATTACATACCCCAAAATGTAGTTTGTAACGCAATCCATTAAATTACGTAAAGTGAGTAACGTAATCTGAATACTTTGGATTACTTGGTTTGCTGTAGAGAAGCAAAGACTAGGGTGTCGTAATATACGATTTTTTGTCTGCTAAAAGACAATAAAAAGCCCAGACTTTACTGAACCAGATTAAAAATATTATTAATAGAGGAGGAGACACGTCTGCACAGCATGGTTTAGTCCTGTTAAATCCTGGTTTAGTCCTGGTTTAGTCCTGTTTTAGACCTGGTTTAGATCTAGTTTAGATCTAGTTTAGTCCTGGTTTTAGTCCTGGTTTAGTCCTGGTTTTGTCCTGATAAATCCTGGTTTAGTCCTGGTTTAGTCCTGATTTTAGATCTAGTTTTAGACCTGGTTTTAGACCTGGTTTAGATCTAGATTAGATCTAGTTTAGATCTAGTTTAGTCCTGGTTTTAGTCCTGGTTTAGTCCTGGTTTAGACCTTGTTTAGTCCTGGTTTAGTCCTTGTTTAGTCCTGCTTTAGTCCTGGTTTAGACCTGGTTTAGTCCTGGTTTAGACCTTGTTTAGTCCTGCTTTAGTCCTGGTTTAGACCTGGTTTAGTCCTGGTTTAGGACTGGTATGGTCCTGTTTTAGTCCTGGTTTTGTCCTGCTTTCATCCTGGTTTCGTCCTGGTTTAGTCCTGCTTTTGTCCTGGTTTAGTCCTGGTTTAGACCTGGTTTAGTCCTGGTTTAGACCTTGTTTATTCCTGGTTTAGACCTGGTTTAGGTCTGGTTTAGTTTCCGGCAATGAGTGGAATTACTGAAGCAAAAAAAAAAAAAGGGGGATATAGCCCAAAAATGTGAACATGTAATCAATTTATTTCAACAAAGTAACTGTAACCCAATTCCCACTGACTGAAACAGTAACTGTAAGTGAATACAGTTACTCATAATTTGTACTCTGATTACGTAACTCCGGTACATGTAATCTGTTACTCCCCAACACTGGCGAGGCTTGTTTTTATTATGGTGTGTGTTGATTTTGATCTGTGTTGATTTCTGTGCTGTTTTTACCTGTTTGCTGTTAAGTTTTTATTGCATGTTTTTAAGTCTTACGTCAGCACCGACCTGTAACCCCCATCGCAGTTCAAAGTTTTCGGTCAATGAGCAACCTGGAACAATTAATGCAACTGGAGCAGGGCGGCAAGACATCAGAAATATAAGGGAGAATGGGAGACAGACAGTGGGCCTGGAGTTGGGAGCATGCTGCTGCAGAGGAGCCACCACCAAAAGCCAGAACGTGAGCCAGAACGGAGGACCACGATGCCGGATCAACACAAAGGTGGAATGAGAAACTCTGTCTTGTGTGTACCATATTTTTCAAACTATAAATCACTGCAGAGTATAAGTCACAACAGCCAAAAAATGCAATATAAAAAAGAAAAAGAAAAACATATATAAGTCACACCGGACTATAAGTCATGCTTTTTGGGGGAAATTTATTTTATAACATTAGAGTCCAGGAGACTACATTTCATGTTGAAAGTCAAGTTCTAGTAATAACAATAGAACAGAGAACAACAGACTGTTAATGTCACATATGAACAGTTCTTCAGATAAACTATAACATAAACAACAGAACAGAACAAACCAAACTCTCCACCTCACTCCAAATCATTAAATCCATTGAATTCTTCATCTTCTTCTGTCACTTCTGAGCAACTCCACGACGTCCAGAGGTAAACGGAGCTCCCCTTCCTCTTCTGTGTAGCTGTCATCAGACTCAGCATCAGTTCCAGTTAGAATTATTCATTTTTTTCTGACTCCCGACAGGATGGTTTAAGTTGTCACTGAAGTCCAGGCTTTGTCCATCCATCCAATGACTTCCAGGAAAGTTGCATGGTGCACCCTCCCAGTATCACAAGTTTCTTGCTCATTCCAAACTTTCTTTCTGCTGCTCAATTACTGCTTTCAGCTGCATTTCGCTACTTGCAGCTTTTAATCTGCAAAATATGATTTTCTTTTTGGGGGCATTTGTGTTCAATCTTCTCAGTCATTTTTATAAGTTTGTTTAAATTAAAAATTTTCAGTGGCACAGAAGTAATGGTGCGATCGACTGACATGATACAGACAGGACAGAGGCTCTTTCAGCAGGAGACATGCGCAGTAGAGTCAAGTGACAGTGGTACAGGAGTAATAGGAGCAGATATTGGCACACAAGCCTACAGTGCCCTCTCTGTCAGTGTGAACATTTGAATATATAAGTTGAGTATAAGTCGTAGGACCACCCAAAACATGAAAAAAGTGCGACTTATAGTCCAAAAAATACAGTAAGTGTTATGCACTTGTTAGTGGTGCTCCAGCTCGACAGCCTTTGGCTATTGACTACATTGTGTATTGTTCTTGGAACTGCCGAGGTGTTTTCTTTGCTCAGGACACAGCAGTGGTGGTGGTGGTGTAGTGAGGAGTATGAAGGGGACAGAGCGATAGGATGAGGGCTGATCACAAACAACTAAAGAGGGCACCACGACGCTGAGTCCACACAATGGCAGAGTGAGGAGCTCCACCTTGCCCCATAAGTGACGCTAGATAAAAGTGCCCCTCACATGGACAAACTTATGTCTGTCAAAGTGGTCTGTTGTGTGGGTTTGCTGCATGAACCGCGGGACCCTCCTACATCACATTATGAACTGCCCCCCTCATTTTAACCCTGTCTCACCTCGTGTTTTAACCTTTTTTTTAAAACTGTTTTTATCACAGATCCTTTTTAAAATTTGTATTTAGTTTTTTAACCTTGAAATAAAATATTTACACTTTTTATTCTTGGCTTTCTTTATTGGTGCTGCTGTTGCTCTCTCCCCTTGATTTGAAGAGTTTACAGACATTTTAACAGAATTCAGCTTTAATCTTCATTTTTAATAATAAAAAAACAAACCACGTGACCAGTCTGTCAAATGCTTTTCACTATGAAGATGTTATTGCTTTGTCTGGAATGTTTCACAGTGTGGCATTAAACCTTTCTACCTATCTTCATGGAGACCAAACCCGACCAAGTTACAGGTCAGATCTGTGGAGAGGCGACCCCACTCAGAGTCAGAATGCCTGTTTTTTTTAGGTATTTTTAGCTGTAAAACCTCCTGTAATGGAATAAATGTAAGGTAGAGCTGTTTAATGTCATACTGTGGAACATTCCAGACAGAGAAATGACATACAGTGTCCATAGAAACGCAACGTACCTTTAAAGAAGACATACTGTGCTTGTGTCTGTTACGTAAGTATAATCCACAACAGCCATTCCCAACTTGAAGGTCCCCAGGGTTTCAGACTAGATTATGTGAATTTGAAGAGATGTTAAAAGCCAATGTGAAGAACTGTATAATTTTGTAACATCTTTTAAACCAGAAAATAATGATATATTTCTTTTATAAGACTGTATAACTTCACAGGTTGAAGGATGTGGAGGTCGCCCATATATCCTCAGCTAAAATAGAGGCCACTAGGAGAAAAAGGCAAAAGAACCACTGATCTATGGCAGAATTTGCACATTTTAAATCACAATATTGATCTAAAACGACTTTTGTATTAGAAAACTGCAGTGACCAATGGGAACTGACTTTGCCCTAAATGTGACGTTGTGCTTTTAAAACATTTGTATTTGGTACCTACCGCTGGGGCAGCTGTGCCCAATGTAATAATACAGTAAAAACGGACCACTTTTTATCCCCCCCACACTGAAATATCCCATAAAAAGTGTCATCACATGTGCATCTACACATGTGGTCTACATGTTGAGATGTCCATGCAGCCTAGCTTATATTGGGAAGACCTCAAGGAAGCAATAAGTGAGCACATGAAAGCATCAGAAAGAATGACCGGGACTATCCAGTAGCAGTACATTTTAATGATCAGAGACACAACATTTGTTCTCTCTGTTTCTGTGGCATTGAGCATGTTCCCCTCATACTTAAACAAAGGGAAGTGTTTTGGATTCATACTCTCCAAACCAAAGGAGGACTCAATGATGATTTTAATCTAAGCATCTTTTTGTAGGCATCTCGTTTCTGGTGGACTGTATATGGGCTGTATTTTAAGATCCAATATATATAGGACCAGATCTACCACACCAGACAAGATCCATGATGTAGACTGTGCAAAGAGGCTCCTGAGACAGTCCAGCACATATCTGCAGGGTGTAAGATGCTGCAGGGAAAGCATACATGGAGCGACATAACCAAGTGGCGGGCATAGTGTACAGAAACATCTGTGCAGAGTACGGGCTGGAGACCCCAGGATCAAGGTGGGAAACACCTCCAAAGGTTGTGGAGAATGACCGAGCCAAGATCCTGTGGGACTTCCAGATACAGACGGACAGGATGGTGATGAACCAACCAGACATAGTGGTGGTGGATAAGAAACAGAGCAGAGCCGTGGTGGTGGACATCACAATACCAAGCGATGGTAATATCAGGAAAAAGGAACACGAGAAGCTAGAGAAATACCAGGGGCTCAAGGAGGAGCTGGAGAGAGCCTGGAAAGTGAAGGCATCAGTGGTGCCTGTGGTGATCGGAGACTCGGGGCTGTAACCCCCAAACTGGAAGAGTGGCTACAACAGATACCGGGAAAAACAACGGACATCTCAGTCCAGAAAAGTGCAGTACTGGGAACAGCAAAGATACTGCGCAGAACTCTCAAGCTCCCAGGCCTCTGGTAGAGGACCCGAGCTCAATGAGGGTGAGAGAGACCTACCACCGTGGAAGGTGAGAAACACACATATATATATATATATATATATATATATATATATATATATATATATATATATATATATATATATATATATATATATATATATATATATATATATATATATATATATACACTATGTCTATAGGTATCCATATCTTATTTTCCTATTATTATTCAATGATTTGTCTTCTATGATTAATATTTCACTATTATTATTACACTGTATGTTGAGTGTCTTTGTTTTTTTGAATTATGGTGTTTTGGGTACACTGTTTCCTTACGACCTGTCACCCTTGGGTGCTTGCCACACCCTATTTAAGATGGCCACCTGAGCTCTCATTCTGTTTGCCTGACGAAGGCTTAGTGCCAAAAAGTTGCATGGTTTGTCCTAATAAATCTCACAATTTGCAAGTAAGACAGTGTGCAGGATTTTTCTCTATGTTCTTGTGCTGCTCCCTCTCCTCCAGTGCAGCTCAACTAATTGATGTGCGAAGTTCTCATTCTTTTAAAACATTTGTACCACAATGACTACTCAAAGCTGCCCACCCTACCAGGAACTGTTGAAAGGCTGAAAAAAGAAAAAAGAAACTGAAAAGAATTGATTGCAAAAATTAAGATATAAAAATAAAAAAATATATTAAAAGATCATTAAAAGAGTGGGGGGTAAAATCCAATTTGAGATTCCAATGTCAGTGGAAGCAGGGGCACTCAAATGTTCTTTTAAACTGAATAAGATGTTTGTGTGATTTTTCTTAATAGATCTGTTTAAGAAAAGGTCACAAAATGTCTTCTATGTAAAGCCAAACTTGAATATGTGTGGTTCGGTGCGTTGCTCGATCCCGTGCTGTTGTGACAAAGCAAAGCACTTGATTCACACTTGTTCCAATTAAAGCTCACTCTGGGGTGTTTCCTGCTGCGTGCGCTTCATTTATGGAGATGTGAACACAAAACAAACCAGATTCACACCAAACAAGTTTCCATCTGCTCCATTTGAGATCGGAGGTTTCAGAGCAGAGCCTTAAATACGATTATTTATGTAGGATTTTTACAAGGTCAGGAGTTTTTGGAGTTTGGACTGAAGAGATTATGAGTGTGTTCTAAAAATCCAGCTTCATGGAGGATTCACAGTGCTCGTTTTGGTAATGTAATAAATCGATTGAACTTCACTCGGACACAATATGTGAAGTAAAGGAGTAGCAAGAGTATAGTGTACAAAGTGGATTTTGATCAAGGTAATGTTTCACTTTGTTTATTATAGCAAGACTTTTTGATTATTTTTTTTTGTATATGTCTGATGTGAACTTTTTATGATAATTTAACTCCTAGGTATATTTTTATTTACATTTTCAATTTGGACAGCTTCATATCATAATTGGTAACTAAGTTCATCTTGAGATTGCCAAACATCATTGCTTTAGTCTTATTTCGTTTAATGACAGTGTATTAATTAAACTGATCCACTTTTCATTTTGTTTGTCATTTAAAGTACATATAAGTTCTTTATAAGTATGACTACTATAAAATATGTTGGTGTTGTCTGCAAATGGTATAATTTTAATGACTGAGATACACTAAATAAATATATCATTTATGTGCACACTGAACAACTGTGGTCCCAAAACAGATCACTGTGGGACCCCAAAACCAAGACCAAGATTTATTAGATGTACACTGTCCTATTTGAACATACACTGGTCCCTCGTTTATCGTGGGAGTTACATTCTAAAAATAACCTGTGATAGGTGAAATCTGCGAAGTAGTCAACTTTATATTTTACAATTATTATCTGTTTTAAGTCTGTAAAACCCCTCAGCACACACTTTATACACTTTTCTCAGACAGGACAGTTAACCCTTAAAACTTATTGCTTCTGTCGTCCTTATGTTATTTTCCTCCTGCTTTATGTAATGAACCGAAGATTTATTTATTCCGTAATGGAGCTCTACAGCGCAGAGTCCTGTACCATGCAGAACAGCACCGCACCCGCCCATTAACCCGAGATTATATCAAACTTTTGCGCTGCATACACCACGGACAGAACCAAGACTAAAACAGGACTAAACCAGGACCAACCTAGGACTGATTCCAGGACTGAACCAAGAGGACTAAAGCAGGACTGAACTAGGACTAAAAACAGGAGTAAAACAGGACTAAACCAGGACTAAACCAGAACTGAATCAGGACTCACTGTCGGGACAGGCTCGGAGGTGACCGCAGGAGAAAGGACCAGCGCAGAGCTCCGCACCTCACGTCCGATCGCACTGCACTTCAGAATCACACTGCTAGCGATCAAACATTTATGTAATTTGAGGAGACATGGCATGGATGAGATTAATTGACAATGGTCTACAATCATTTAGCCAATCAGGATGCAGGGGGAGGAACACAATACACGCTCATACTCTTGTAAAAAAAAAAAAAAAAAAAAAAAAGCATGCAAAATTGCAAAAAATAAAATAAAAATCCGCTAAACAGCGAGACCGCGAAAGGTGAACCGCAACAGGGACGACGGTGCTGCATGCTTTCTGTTAGAGTACTTTTTAAGTACTCTAACAGAACTGCTACTTCTCTAATACCCTACTGTTGGAGTTTTCATAGTAATGTTGAGTGAGTGTTTGTATCAAAGGCTTTTCAAGATCAATGAAAAAAAAACTGCATGAAATTTCCTCTATTGCATCAGTTTTTGCCATTGAAGTTGTTCTTTTTGTCTTAAAGACTTACAAGCTGAATATCACAAATATGAGCTTGCACCTAACAAGAGCGTGTGAGGGACATTAAGACTCCAGACGAGCTGAATTCATTTGACATGTGCTGCTAAACAAACGTACCTGTCCATTTGTGTCTTATCTCTCTGTTGAATCCATTTCCTGAAAGTCCTTTATATTCAGTCATTAAATATTTATAAAACATCTGCTGTCATTTGTTTTTGTTTATCCAACACGCTGACACACTGCACTCTAGAGGACGCCCAGCCCTCTACGGGCGTGTAGTGGTACTGCGCTCTCAGTCAGTTAACATGAGACAAAACACCTGAACTCCAGCCAAAACCACACTTCAAGTAGAGCTGCTAAACTGGACAGTATCTGGAGTGAGTGACGAGGAGGTCTGGATGTATAAGGATTGGTCCAACAGGTATCTACACTTCAAACTTCGCCCCTGGAGCCGGGTGTTTGGAATCAGGAACACGTGGCTGGAATCAGGACAGTCTTTTGCGACCAATTACCTGAAATAGCAGTGGCCATTGGGACAGGACACTCATTTTTTTACATTTTTGATCACAAAGCTGCAAATATACATCACAATTGTCCAAAAATGACTAGATGAGTTAGTGTTTAGTTCCACTTCAAGTTCATTTAACAGAACTCTAATGAAAACACAAACTATAAAAATAATGTCTCGAGCACTGGTGCAGATTTTCTCACAAAGCGTACGGTGTCAAACTTCACATGGAGAAATTCAACATGTAGAATCTTTTTGGCTGAGGTGCAGGTACACGGCTTGTACGCGGCGAAGCAAGCACCACAAGCTCTCTGATTGGCTGTCAGGTACATCACAGAGCTCTCTGATTGGCTGTCAGGTACATCACAGAGCTCTCTGATTGGCTGTCAGGGAGCCGTGCAGAACATCCACATAGATCTGATGCTGGACAATAAACCGGCCTTTAGCCCAACTCCTTCAAACAACCTTGTAATCAGCCACAACGTACTTCCTATGACCTAAGGCACTCTTTCAATAAATAATGTATAAACTACTAAAATACAATGAACTTAAAATACACAAGGCCACAGATAAGTTTGTAAAAGTTTGTTAATAAAGGACAGAAATGTGATTTTATAATAAAATGTATTAAAAGACTAAAGGAGCAAGAACAAAATTGAACTGATTTATTCTATTTATAAAAAAAAGGTGGAGGTTAAAACAATAAAAATGGCCAAAAGTTATCACTAAACATTACTAAAATCTGAATAAAACCTTGCAGCCCCTGGGCGGAGGAATGTAACAGAAAAAAATGTTAAAAATGAACCAAACAAGGACGACTTGAGAGGGGTTAACTCCACCCAGAACAAAATGGAAAGTGCTACCATGGAATCACTTCAAAATAACTTAAAAACTCAAAGTGCAAACTAAAAGGTACAGGCTAAACCCCTCCCAAGTACAACGCGGATACTTAAACCAAACTAATGCTAAAAGTCGAGGGATGGCAACTATTAAAACCAGGTTTGTTTATGGTGCAGTAGAGCTAAAGGTTAAAATGATGTAACGTAAGTCTAAAACAAAACAGTACAAAACCAAACCATAAGCAAACTAAATGAAACAAGAGCAATCAGAGATAGAAACCTGGTCCCCCATGAGGCATCGGTGGGTCAGTTCATCACCACAGAAGCAGTTTATGAGGAGCCCAGTCCAATTTACATGATGGTTATATCCACAATGCAATGTGTGTATCTGTACAGGCCCATGAACATTTGTGTGATACTGGTCACACATGAGCATGTCTGTGTTTACTAGTGTGTAACCATAATGTAATTTTTCATGAGTTGTGTATATGTTAGTTGTGTGACTGTACATCAGTGTGTTGTGTGTCACCAGAAAAAGAAGAAATGGAATTTTAACGGCATACGCTGAAAGAGAAAGGAACTATTTTAATTAGTGATTATCTGGAAAACTATTCTATTAACTAACTATTTTACTATACAAATGCATAGAATTATAAATAGATAATAATTTTTCTGAGATTTTGAGACCACTCTCGTTGCTCTAGCTCCATCCTTTGCAGAGTTATGACCAAAAACAGATATTTAACCTTGGTTACCTTGACCTTCAAGTGACCTTGACCAGTTTCAACCTGTAACATCCAGTGTACCCTGGTTATGTGTGTGCCAACTTGTGTGATGATTGAGTGAATATTTTAGGCCGCAGATGGTTCAGAAATTGTAGAAATTGCCCATCCTTTATAATGACGTGACCTTTCAATTGACCCGTGTGACCTCAAATGACCTCGGATCATCATCAAACCTTTTTAGCGGCATCAGGCACGGGGGCCTGACCCACAGACCAAATCTGGTGACAATCGGTCCATAAATGGTGGAATTATCGCAGGTGGACAGACACACAGGCACACCGGGTGAATACAAAACTAAACAGTAGCAGACCAATCCTGCAATATATATATAAAGGACAGACAAGTGTTAAAAGGATTAAAATCTTTAATGTTAAAACTCTAGGTTAAAAACAACACCTGTCCAACCTTAAAATCTCAAATACATACACGATAAAGATCTGCCACCTGTTACTTTAGCTCTAAAAATACAGTTAAAACCAGTTTAAAAGAGCTAAAATAGTTAAAATGAAGTAGAGTGTTAAAATCTTACCTGACACCAGCAGAAGTCAGGACTGAGGTGTTGCCGCTTGGCCCAACTTCTGCGGAAGCTGAGAGGGGACACAACAAACGCAAACGCCGCAACAAATACAAATGCGACAACACAACAAAAAGCCACAACAAACCAAAAAAAGCTACAACGGAAATGACCGTGGGACTCTAATGCAAATGCCACAACAAATACAAATGCCACAACACAAATGCAAAAGCCACAACACATTAAAAAGCCACAACACATCAAAAAGCCACAACACACAACACATCAAAAAGCCACAACGGAAATGACCGCAGGACTCTTTTTTTCCGACAGACCGATCAAGCGGCAAGTGAAGAAGAACTACAACGTGAAATGAATAATGATAAAACAATACATTACTTTTACTTACGTTTCCAACTTCTCTGTTCCTTTACTTTTCACGTTGTAGTTCTTCTTCTTCACTTGCTGCTTGATCGATTTTTTTGGTGTGTTGTGGCTTTTTTATGTGTTGTGGCTTTTTAATGTGTTGCTGCATTTGCGTTTGTGTTGTGGCGTTTGTATTTGTTTCCTGCGTTTGCATTAAAATAGAGTCCCGCGGTCATTTCCGTTGTGGCTTTTTTATGTGTTGTGGCTTTTTTATGTGTTTCGGCTTTTTAATGTGTTGCGGCATTTGCATTTGTGTTGTGGCATTTGTATTTGTTGCGGTGTTTGCATTAAAATAGAGTCCCGCGGTCACTTCCGTTGTGGCTTTTTTTGGTGTGTTGTGGCTTTTTGTTGTGTTGTCGCATTTGTATTTGTTGCGGCGTTTGCGTTTGTTGCGAGTTGGCTTCAGGTGATTAAAAAGTAAGGGCGCCCCCTGCCGTCCGCCACATTCCCATATGTAAACGTTCCCGCTTGTAAAAAAAAAAAGTAGTGAGATTTGTTAGACCGATCACCTTTTTGCGAATGAACCCTGCCTGGACAACTGACGAATGACATCATAACTATGGGCTATTCTTCTTGCACATCCATAGTCCCACTCATCCGTCAGTGGAGCGGTTCACCACTATGACCGTCATTTGCTCAGAGTAATAAAGCATTAGTGAGCATGAAGATTTTTAACTGCAGCCACTAAAATTTGAAAAGAATGTCTGTGACTATGTGAGACGGCGGAAATTTACAGCGACTGTGGAAGCTGTTTTCACAATTAAAGTACCTGGGGAATAAATGAATTGGGCATGAAATTGCTGGCCCGTATATCAGAAGAATTGCTTTGAGCTTGGACTGGAGCCTTGGGAGCGCTTTTTGTGATTACTCAAAGATATGAAGTTGTTGCATTTTTCATTTGAGCTGCGGATGAGAAGAAAAGAGAGAGAGAGAGAGAGGGCGGATCATTTAAAGACATTTTGCTGTTTAAGCTAAGGCCAAGTGATCATGGGAATGACAAGAGCGTATGACAGTCTTATAGGAGGCTCATCTGCTGCTACATGTTAAATGGACCAAAGTGAAGTAAAGCGATTTCACTGTATAGTTTGGCATCGTTAGTGTAGCTTGGCTCAGTTTCCCGTAATCCTGCTCTGCTCCACTTCTTCTCACCAGAATCGACTTTTAACCGTGTTATAGTTGTTTCCTCTCACCTTTTCCCCTCTCCACGTTGTATTTGGAGTGATTTGCGCATGTTTGACTTATGTTTAATCGCTTTATTTCAGGACAATCAACCTACGTTTTCATACCATCAGCACACACCCACTGCTCTCTACTTACTTCGGTTTCCAATTTAATTTTCTTAATCGCTGATATGTGTAGGATTTGGCAATTACGTTAGTCAGGCCGGTGCCACCTAGTGCCTCGGCTCAATTTAATTTCTCTCCAGCAACTAGGTCAGGAATCAAAATACAATAAACAGTTTGCAAAAACCCTGTGCAAGTTTGGGCACCAGCCAATCAGCGAAAAGCCATATAGTCAGTGTTGTCAACGATTCCCGAGATCGAGGATTTAAAGCCAGAATAAAGAGAATGTTTGGTGAATTTTATCAAGTGGAAAGATGTTATTGTCCTTCTTCCTACGGGATTTAGGAAAAGCTTAATATACCATTACATACGTGACAACCAAATAGCAGTGATTGGTTAAATGATAAAAGGTACCCACCTACCGTCGAGAAAACAAATTCTAACACTGTGAGGTTTCTATGAAGTGAAACCGGCTGATAAATCAGGCTAGCGTTGCATAGTAATTTAGTTACAAACAAAAAAAATAAAAATGCTGCTTGGTAGTGTGATGTGCTGATATCCATTGGAGGTGCCAACAGCTGTACGACTCTTTGTGTTGATGGTGTTTTCTAAAAGAAGTCAGTGAGCTTGTTTCTTTTATGAAGTAATTTTAGATGAATATTGCAAATTAAAATGTGCAAATTATAACAGAATGATCCACGGGTGTCATAGAGCAGGGTTTCCCAAACTTTTTTTTCTGGGGACCCATATTTTAAAAGTCACAAACCTTCGCGACCCAAGTCAATAGACATTATTTGTAAATCACAAAGTAAAGGTGGATTTGAGCATTATTGAACATTAATGAGGATATTTTGTTGTTGACTGAGTGTTTGTGTCTCTCTCAACAATTAGTATTACTCAAGTTTTAAGCAATGAAAAACATTGAAGCAGCAATAAAAGGATCCATAAGTCGCCTATTTGGACATTAAATGTAGCCCATTTCTTTTTCTTTTCAACATTCAATTGAAGCAGTAATATTGGAACAAAATAATAAATAAAATAATTACAAAAAGATTCAAAATGATGTAACATGTCTTAACATTTCAACCTTTCTAGTGAGATAGGTGGGTCTGTCTGTGTTTTTGTAGCTCGTTCCAGTCTGGGTGCAGGAGGAGAGTGCAGCAGCAGATCAGGAGCAGCATTCAGTCTGTTTCTGTGCTTTGTCTTCATTTTCACACATATATGTAGCAGAGAAAGGAGTAAGCATAGTAATACTGGTCTTACTGAGGACGGGATATTCTGACAAAATGCTGATCCAGAATGACAATAATATATTCACTCTCTCTGTGTCAGAACTGTATATCACAGACCTACATGCAGATCATGACAAGGCGACCCTCCAAAAAATCTTTTGTGACCCACCTGAAGGTCACGAGTCAGTCTTTGGGAAACAATGTCAAAGAGTTTAACAAACACAAACACAATTTTTCTTTTTTATATACTGCAAAACCTATATTATGAATTCCTTCTTAATGACAAACTTAAACACTTTGGCTACTGCTACAAGTTAAATAAGACCCCCAACAATAACGTGAAGAATAACATATAATTGGTAACTGAATGGTAATAAGTGTTAGTATTTTTAGTACACCAAAAAACAAGATAATAGCATTCTTTTCTAACAATGTTAATGGACAGTAATCAAGTGCTGTTAGAAAATTGGAGAAAAATTGGGAGCTACATAATTGTAAAATATCCCACAGAGACGGTATTAATAAGTAGATTATTTATAATTTGTTCAGATATTTTCTCATTGCTGTCTGTAACACAGAGGGCATTTTATAGTTATATTGTGGGACTCAGTGCTGGAGGGTGTGGGCACATTTGACGGCACCAGAGCTGCTGGTTCTTCTTGCCCTCCTTCGTGCCCTCTCTGTGTGCAGAGACTTAGTGCACACATTTGTTTTACTAAACCAGGCTGTGCCCTCTGACCCCATCAAGAGCTCTCACTCTGCACTGGTGCTCCACACAACCCGGGGAAGACAGAGTGTGTGCCATTTCAGTCTTTCTGCACTAAACAGTCTTTAGTCTAAGTCAGGGGTGGGCAATTATTTTTTTTTCCATGGAGCCACATGAGAAACAAAAAAATGTCTATTCTGCATAATTTTAATTGTATTTCTTTATAAAAAGCAGTAAATAACATTTTTTGACAAGTTGGTCAGACTGGTGAGAGTTTATGTTATGACTAAGCAATGAAAAATTGAGGCTGCTGAACAAACAATGTCATTTAAAAACAACACTTTCAAAATAAAAGCAATGCAGCTTTAGTCCATGTATGAGGTAAAATTAAAATATATGTTTATTTTGTAATGATCTTAAAGGGGCTGGTCAGAGTCACCAAAGGGCCATATGTGGTGCAGGAGCTGGACAATACTCAGGTCTGGTCTTAATCTTTCTCTATATTTATTCATATTTTAACATTATTAGTAGATCTGACAGGTTTGTGTCAGTACATACTTCAGTTATAAGAAGATACATTGTTCCTGTCTTAAAAAGGTGAAAACTGAGCTAGTTCATTTGAAACAGTTTACAGTGGCCCAAAGTTATTCCTCACTTACCATGTGCATTCTGAGCATCCCAGTGATTCACTGTGATGAGTTTACAGGCACTTTTCTCATCCCTCACAGAGCAGTGCAGAGTCTTGTGATACTACAGCTAACAGCACTTAGTATGACAACACGCACTTTCTGATTAATGAACATTGAACTGTTTTATAATGAGATGCAGGCAGCACACAGTGGACTTATTTTGACCTCAAGAGCTGCTTATACAATATATCTACTGGGAAAGGGCATATTTTGCTCAAATACGTGGGAAAAATCAGGAACAGAGCCTTTAATCTAAGTGACACTGATATTATTTAGTGTGAAACAATGTTCCACGGTGTCATTTACCAGGAGGTTCAGACAAAGTCTCTATTCTGCTGTGACTGAGCTCATAATGTCACATTTACATTTTTCTAGGTCAGGAAAACGGTTCCATAGAGTATATAGGAGTATTTTCTTAGATAAAGCATTAGGAAGCAGCTGCCAGGGACAAACAGTTTTACCCAATCATAGACACGATTTGAGAACCACAGGGAAACAAGTTAGGACCACACCACAGACCAAGGGTGTCCAACCTTTTTCTTCCTGTGAGCTGCCTTTACATAAAGAAAGAGCTGCTACTATTGGCTGTTACAAAAAACTGAGCATAGAAAAGCCTCAGATGGGGAACAGTTAGAAACCTTTAAAGTATATTATGTTTAGTGCACAAAGTTAGGCATCAAAATGATACACATACAAGGGTAGTTCATCAAATTTGAGTTATTCAGCACACTATGTATAATTCTTAAATCTTTTGGTGAGCTACTTGGAAGGGGGTGGGGAACTACTGGTAGGTCCCAAGCTACAGGTTGGAGACCCCTAGCCTGATTCATCAGCCGGTTTCACTTCGTAGAAACAGTCTGACCTCACAGCATTGGAATTTGTTCGCTCGACGGTAGGTGGGTACTTTTTGTCATTTAACCAATCGCTGCTGTTTGGTCATGACTTATGTAATGCGCTGCTAACGGGGCTATAACTGGTATATTAAGCTTTTCCCCAATCCCGTAGGAAGAAGGACAATAACGTCTTTCCCCTTGATAAAATTCACCAAACATTCTCTTTATTTTGGCTTTAAATCCTCGATCTCGGGAATCGTTGACAAATCTGAATGTATGGCTCTTCGCTGATTGGCTGGTGCTTTGAAATTGCACGTCTGGGGTTTCTGCGAACCATCTGTTATATTTTGATTCCTGACCTAGTCGCTGGAGAGAAATGAAATTGAGCAGAGGTACTAGGTGGCGCCAGCCTGCCTAAGAGACCCCTGCCATAGACTGTATAAAGAAGTGGATTGAGGGAGTGTGACGTCACCCATAGCATTCAGCTCCAGTCAAATGAAGCTCATTGAGGATTGCAGTTACAGGAGCAAATTTGGAGTCAGTTCCATATTAGGAATGGGAATTTATTTACATATACATTAGCAAAATAAAAACACCAGGATCACGTAGAGAGGTTTATTATGAATATTTTAAGACCAAAATGACCTCACCTCAGCAGATACAAAGACAGAGGTGACAATTTTCCTATATAAGTGTCGATGGAGCCGGAAGCATCCATATTCCTATTTGGAATGCGACGGTTAGCTATGTCCATTTATATCTACAGTGTGTGGACTATACAGACAGTCGTTTCTTTGACATGGTTCAACATCTCCCTGTACGTTTACCACCTTTAACACTCCGGAAGTCTTCTCCCTTGAGTCATTTCCATCTCCGTCAAGGTGCCAACATTTATCCTGTGAATAAACAATAAAGCCTCACTTATAATCCACACTGCATCAAACTGAGCTCAGATCCAATTGGGGTGACAGTTTGTGTATGTGAGATGTGCAGATGAGGAGCTGTATGTAGTTCACTATCACATTGTAGACTATAGAGAATCCATCACACTGAGGGAGCAGATTTGAAACAGCGCTGCCGTTTGAAGGTTGATCCTGATTCAAGTAAACAATGAGCTCTAAACTCTTTATCAGATCACTGTAAACACGCAGACAAAGGGACTGGGATACACAACAAATGGAGAATGTTTTGCCATAACAAACTGATATAGAAGTGGATAAATATTTGGTGCAATGTAATTAAAAAGTTGGAACAAAAAGCATGCGTTTTATTTAAAGGTCCAACTCTTGTGAGCTTTAACCCATGTTATAATGTTGTTACCTCATCAAAAACGTACTTAGAGTTGAGTTTTGTTTCATTCACACATGTTTGACTCACACCTTATTATTAGTCTGTCTGCATCTCCAAACCTCAAAATGCTCTGTTCCATCTATATAGTTTTCAAGTTAAGAGCTCCTTTCACCTTTTGCTCAGTAGAGATTGACAGTTCTAGGGCTGGAATGATCCAAATGATTCTAATGATGGTGTATGGAGTTTAAAAACACAGTGGAGAACTTTCTGTATTACCACATAACATCTGTCTGAGAGAAGAACTCTGAAGTCTGAAGTCTAAATATGCAGGATTTGTGTGTTAAACATGTATGAATGAAACAAAACCCAACTCTAGGTCTGTTTTTGATGAAGAAACAACATTGGACAACATAGATCAGAAAATAGCATAAACTAGCTCCTTCTAAAATGTAAGATTAAACATGTTTAAACTAAAGTAATGCATTTCACCTTTAAATTGGAACTAAACACTACTAAACTGTGTGTAGTCGAATCTAAAACACAGACTCAAGATTCTATTGTTGCATAAAAGATAAACTCCTTTTTTTGTTGCTGGTATGGGCCAATTCTGATGGGAAATGACCATAGAGAGCTCAGCCGGTTTCACTTTGTAGAAACCGTCTGATCTCGCAGTGTTAGAATTCCTTTGCTCAGCATTAGGCAGGTACTTTTAATCATTTAACCAATCGCAGCTATTTGGTCGTGACGTATGTAATGCACCGCTAACGGGGCTATAACTGATTTATTAAACTTTTCCAAAATCCCGTAGGAAGAAGGGCAATAATGTCTTTCCCCTTGATAAAATTAACCAAATATTCTCTTTATTCTGGCTTTAAATCCTCAATCTCAGGAATTGTTAACAACACTGAATATATGGCTCTTCGCTGATTGGTTGGCGCCCGAACTTGCATTTCCGGGGTTTTTGCGAACTGTCTATTGTATTCTGATTCCTGACCTAGTTGCTGGAGAGAAATGAAATTGAGCGGAGGCACTAGGTGGCACCAGCCTGACTAAGAAAGTCCTACTGAACACCCAAAAGAACTATATTTCATTGCTGAATTGACAATTATATAGTTCACCCGAGTCAATAGTAGGGGTGTGCATTGCCTTAAGTCTGACGATATAATACATGTCATGATATGCAGGTTATGATTCGATATATCACGATTTATCCCAATACTAAAACAATGAATGATATTGATATTGCAATTTATCAATAATTAATTCAAATAATATTTTCTATACTATAGACAATATACTATATATTATAGTCCGGGGTCTCCAACCTGTAGCTCGGGAGGTTCAAGTAGCTCTTCACCCGATTCCAAGTAGCTTGCCAAGGGCTTTCTGAATTATATGTATTGTGCTGAATAAGTAAAATGTGATTAATTACCACTGTAAATCGATCATTTTAATGTCCAGTTTTGTGCACTAATAAATTAATAATGGTTTATATTTTATAGGCATCTAACTGTCCCCAATCAAAGGCTCACATTTTTTTGCATCTGTTAAAATAAGTAGCTCTTTGGCATTTTTGTTTTGTAAAGGTAACTCACCAGAGGAAAAAAGTTGGAGACCCTCGCTATAGAACTATACCTTCACGAGAACCAAATTGTATGAAATATAAATTATTCTCGTTTTAAAATCATGAGAACAGTGAATGCAACTAATGAATTTGAGTGAAAAATATTTTAAAAATCGATTCAGATACATTTTGAATCGATTCAAGAATTGTGCTATGAAGTATTGCAAAATGAAGTATTGAAATATCGATTTTTTCATACACCCCTAGTCAACAATAGATTTTCCTGTGCTTTTCAGAATGGACTATAATACGGAAGCCAAGAGGGGTCACAACAAACGCAAACGCCGCAACAAATACAAATGCCACAACACAAACACAAATGCCACAACACAAACACAAATGCCACAACACATTAAAAAGCCACAACACATCAAAAAGCCACAACGGAAGTGACCGCGGGACTCTATTTTCCGACGGACTGATCAAGCGGCAAGTGAAGAAGAAGAACTACAGCGTGAAAAGTAAAGGAACGGAGAAGTTGGAAACATAAGTAAAAGTAATGTATTGTTTTATCATTATTCGTTTCACGTTGTAGTTCTTCTTCTTCACTTGCAGCTTGATCGGTCTGTCGGAAAATAGAGTCCCACGGTCACTTCTGTTGTGGCTTTTTAATGTGTTGCGGCATTTGCATTTGGTGCGGCGTTTGCGTTTGTTGTGACCCCTCTTGGCTTCCGTACTATAAGCTGCTACTGGAGATCAGGAATGTTTAGGTGTTTGGGGGTTTGATGCTGAATATTTGCGAAAAGATAAAGGGGATTTTTTTGGCTTGGGAAGAGGAGAGAGAAGGGGAGGTCCTGGAGTGAATCTAGTTGAATTAGATGACATCGACATGACATGACATGACAAGCAGAATCCACCCTTGGTTTTCTTCTTCTTTTTCCTTCGTTTGTTTCCTGTTTGCTGAGGTCCTTGAGGTCTCATCATGGCTGCCTCTGGTTCGTCTGGTATTTCAGCACAGAACCGGACACTTAGTTTGGCGTCTTCTGGCTCAGATGTTGTAGGTTTTGGTGGTTCCTCTTTGATGACATTGGGGCTGGTATTGTGGGACTTTTGATGGATGAGGAGAGCTTGTAACCTCGAGGTTTGTTTACTGCTCCTCCTGACATTTTTCTTTTCAGGAGTTTGTGTCTCTGCAATGACATTTGTAAAAACTGCTTTCTCAGTCAGGCGGATGGATGGAATCTCAGCAAATTAATAAAAAAAATAAGAAAATAAGGCAATTAAAATGAGGCTGATTTTCAAACTTAAGTGGTTCCCAAAGTAGGGGCCCCACCTTCCCTTTTATACATGTTATAGTTTGATTGGTAGCGGTACAAACTTTAAACTATTTTCAAGTCATAAAGGAATGTGTTATTGCTGCAACAAAACTACATCTCCCCAGACGTCGGGATCACAAAGCATTATTTCTCATCTAGCAGCTGTATTGATGCACATCTCCCATCCAGCTTGTAGTGTTTGCATTCTTGCGTTTAATCACTCTATTGCGATACACTTGTGGCAGAGCTTCTGGAGAGCCCTGTCTGCTGTGTTGTGTTCGTCTGGATGTTGGCATCAGGTACAGGCAACTCTCCTGCTCCTGTTTGCCAAAATCTCACAAAGGAAATGAGCTGAGAGAATGCTTCCAACATGTACAATCCCATTTACTCAGAGCTAAATCCACGCTTTTGAACAGAAAAGCTCTTATCTGAAGCATGCAAGGACACCCAGGTTCATCATCACATGCGCTCGCTAATGGGGTGGGGTATCCATTAGGGTTTAATTAAAAGATAAACAGAAGCGGACATTCAAATAGGCTCATTTAGTGAACAGAGGACTTCACACCTGCTCCTCCTTCAGGATACGTGGATTAAGTCTGATGAGACTGGAGACAATGAAGATGAGATGAGAGGGTGATTATGACATAAAACATGTATTTTAAGTAACAGAAGTGATGATGATGCATATAGATGATCATTTTACATTTTAACCCATTTAGGTGTTAATGTTTTTGCTACATTATTAGCCTGTCTACATTTCCAAAGCTCGAAATACTTCCAGCTTGTGATGTCATTAAGCAGTTGTTTTCACATTAACAGCAGATTTTTCAAGTTCAAGTAAAAAAAAGTGTATTGTTTATTCTTCATATGAAACATATGAAGTTGAATTGTGCTTGTGTTTCTCAGTCCAAAGCATATAAATAAATAATAATAAATGGGAAAGTTCAAGTGTTCTTTGGGGAGATGCAGATTCCTAGTTTCCTGGCTCCCTGGTGGTTATAGAGGGGAGAGAGTTCAGCATCCTAACAGCCTGGTGGATGAAGCTGTTAATGAGTCTGGTGGTGCGGAAATGGAGGCCCCTGTACTTCCTCCCATAGGGCAGGACGCTGAACAGATATGCGGGTGATGCGGGTGAGGCGAGTGGTGTATACGTGGGTGAGGTGGGTGGTGTATATGCTTGCAAAAGTATGATCAATTCTTTAGGTCATGAAAAAGTCATGGAAAAGTTTTAAAATTTTGTCAGTGAAAAAGAGTGGGAACCCTGAGAACATGTGTGAATGAAACAAAACACAACTCCAGGTCTGTTTGTGATGAGGAAACAACAAACACACTGTAACATATTATGGCCATTTTAAAATAAAAACAGGTCCACTGACTTGTGGCACAAAGCTGTTTTCAGTCCACCCTTCTACGGTATGCAAAACATCATCACAACAAAACTGTGTCACCAGGATTCATCTCTGACAGAGAGGCCACAGTTTGTGAGGCTGGGCTGACGGTGTTGGAGAGAGTGTGGAGCAGCGTGGGCTCTCCACAGGGGACAGTTCTTTCTCCGCTCCTCTTCAGCCTGTACACAGCAGCCACCAGTCCAGCACAGTGTCAAAATTCAGATGAGTCTGCGCTTGTGGCGTGTGTTAAAAGAGGGAAAGATGATGCCCACTGACTTCTATGTGACTTCTGTGTTTTTGATGATGACTGAGTGAGCGGCTGTGGAGCTACAGATGATTTTCTTTTGGAGATAAATATAGTTTTCTGGATTTGAGTGTAGGGCACTGGCTAACACCTTTATACAGTGAACAAAAAATAACTGCCACCTGTTGAACACAGCCAAGACCAAAGAGATGGAGGTGAACTTCTCAAAGACCACTCCACAAATCATGTCTATCTATCTATATCTAAAAAAAAAAAAAAAAAAAAAAAAAAAGATCTACCCAGAGCAGGTACAGAGTAATGGAATCCGTGTATCATTTGTTTTTCAAAAACCAAAAAAACAAAAACAAAACTATTTTCTTCATTATTTGTCTCCAAAACCAAAATGAAAAAATGGATACCAATTAATTTGAATTTGACCAGGACTAAAACAGGACTGAACCAGGACTAAAACAGGATTGACCCCAGGACTGAACCAGGACTGATCCCAGAATTTACCCAGTTTAGGGATAGGTCTAAAACAGGACTAAAACAGGACTAAAGCAGAACTGAACCAGGACTACATCAGGTCTAAACCAGGACTAAACGAGGTCCTGGACTAAATGAGGTCCTGATGTATACCTGTTTTAGTCCTCTTTTAGTCCTAGTTCTGTCCTGTTTTAGTCCTGGTTCAGTCCTGTTTTAGTCCTGGTTCAGTCCTGGTTTAGTCCTGATTTAGTCCTGGTTCAGTCGTAGCTTAGTTCCTGGTTCAGACCTGGATTAGTCCTGGTTCAGTCGTAGTTCAGTCCTGTTTTAGTCCCGTTTTAGTCCCTGTTCAGTCCTGTTTTAGTCCTGGTTCAGTCCTGGTTTAGTCCTGTTTTAGTCTGGGTTCAGTCCTGGTTTAGTCCTGGTTTAGTCCTGGTTCAGTCCGTATGCGGCGCAAAACTCCAGCATCGCAGTTTAAGTAACGGAAACAAGAAACGGCTGTTATCGTTTTTTCCATTATTCATTTAAACACAAAATCAAAAACCCCGAACCATTATCCATTTTTTCATTTTGGTTTTGGAGACAAACAACAAAGCAAATAGTTATTTTTTCATTTTCTTATTTTCGGTTTTATTTTGAAAAACAAATGAACCAGGTTTCAACATGAGTTTAGTGGCTGAGTACAGGAGTATATGAAAACACGGAGACCCAACTGCAAAAACGACACAATGCACCTTAAGCTACTTTTTCTATTTCAGTTCTACTTTGTAACCCAAACAAAGCAGATGTACCACACTATATTCTCTTTATAGTTTGAATATACGGCCCTGCCCTAGTTTACGGCCCTCCCCCCAGCGAGACTACATTCATTTTAGACTTGCAAACAAAAACTGCTCGCTACTATATTTACGCTCTGTACTGGCTTTTGTCTTCACAGTGCCACGGATGCAAGCGCGCAGTGTTTTATAGTTACTTTGTTCTCGGAATGGTTGTGGTCTGCTGGTCAGGCTTCAGATGCGACTCGGAGTGATGAATCATGGGAAAATGAGTTTATGGTGGCGCGTACTGGCAGTCATAAGGTTAGGGTGACAGAGGGAGAGAGCTATAGCTGGCAGCTGAAAGAGAAACCCAATTTATTTTCAAATGTGATCACCAATCAGTGGTTTGAAACAGAATGACTGAACAGGACCCCGGGCTAATTCACATGTAAACAAATTTCATCTGTCCAAAACAATGCTGCTCGTTCCATTGATTCTATTAGCGTGATGGATAGACTGACCCCTTTCGCTAATAATATACGTCTGTCCAACTACATGAGTGATGGGATCCGCTCTGTATAGTTTCTCTTAAAGAACACGTGTTAAATTGACTTTTTCGTTCCTATTAAAAACATACCTGGAGTTCTGTTTAGCTTCATTTATAGTGTGTTCTGCAAAATGGACTCTTGTGAGATTTAAGTCATGTTAGAATCAAAAACAGACCCGGAGTTGTGTTTTGTTTCAATCACATGTTTGAATCTACATCTCCAACGTAAAAAATGGACAAAAAATGTAGCGAATGTGCGATCTGATCGTCCGTGTGGTGCATTCTGGGATGTGGACGTGCCTGCAGATGACCGTTGGCCTTAAACTAGTGTGGCCTTAGGTATTCTTTGATTTCAATAAAATAGATAAATAAGTAAATCACATAAAATAACCAAGGCCACAGGTAAGTATGTAAAATAAAAAGGACAGAGACAGTGAATTAAAATGCCTAATTAAAATGTATTAAAGACTAAAAAGGTGAAGTAGAAATGAAAAATTATTTATTCTATAAAGGAACCAGGTGGAGGGTTAGAATGATAAAAGGGCCCAAATTCATAAAATTTTTAAAAATAAGAATAAAACCTTGGAGCCCCTAGCTAGGCTGGCGCCACCTAGTGCCTCCACTCAATTTCATTTCTCTCCAGCGACTAAGTCAGGAGTCAGAATACAATAGACGGTGCAAAAACCCCAGAAGTGCAAGTCTGTGCACCAGGCAATCAGCGAAGAGCCATATATTCAGTGCTGTCAACGATTCCCGAGATTGAGGATTTAAAGTTGGAACAAAGAGAATGTTTGGTGAATTTCATGAAGGGGAAAGACGTTATTGTCCTTCTTCCAAATAGCAACGATTGGTTAAATGATAAAAAGTACCCGCCTACCATCGAGCAAATGAATCCTAATGCTGCGAGGGGGCTGATAAATCAGGCTATGCAGCCCCTGGGTGGCTGAACCAAATCTGAAAAACAGAAATAAATGTTACAACTTAACCAAACAAGGAGGACTTGAGAAGGGGGTAGCGTCACCCAGAACAAAACAGAAACTGCTACCATGCAATCACATCTAAAGAACTGAAAACCCAAAGTGCTGTCATGGAAAAAAATTATATCTATGTTGAAGATAAATAATGAATCCATTTGCGAAGCCCGATGAGTTTTTGGAATATAGACCAAAGTTGTTCTTGTTAATATAGACAAGGTTCTTGTTACAGCAGATATGGACAGGGCCTAGGCCTGTTCCGGCCAAACCCCAACAGCCTCTCTCCACCAGCAGTGTGTTTCTACTACATCTCCCACCGTATCTCCCAGAGCATTTGAGCTCTGAGTATTTATACAGAAATACAAGTTACATACGTATCAAAGCAGAGTGACTTTGGTTTCAGAGGCTGGTGCTAAATGAACATACAGATGATGATAACAAATGTTTCCTGAAGGCGGAGACAGTTGTGTCTGATGAACATTTACACATGTTAATGACTGGTCTGGGTTTCAGGTAGAAATCACATTCATTTACACAAAAACAGAATGAGAGAAATCTTTCCACAGTCTAAAGTTCTATCACAGTGCAAACAAAAAGGTACGGGCTAAATCCCTCCCAAACATGCCACAGGAAACTTATACTAAACTAAAACTAAAAGCTAAAAGCTCAGGGACGGCAACGATAAAACACACATTTATTAAAAGGTGCAGTAGAGCTAAAAAATACTACATTTAACAAACTATACTACAAACCAAAACAGTACAACAAAACAGTAAAACACAACAAAAACAAAACAGTACAAAACAGTAGCAGACCAAAATCCTGCGATAGAAAGACAGATTTGAGTTGAAACCAAGGATAAAACCACGTTAAAACACTCTGATTTCAAAGATACCTGTCCTACCTTAAAATTGTAAATACTCGGGGAGGAAGCGAATTCCTCTAACTAAGGTAATCCTGACCAAGCCAATAGGTCCATTTCTGGAGCTGGGGCCCGGGCGGCTGATCTATAATCAAAGTTCCCCACAAGGATCTATAACCGTGTGAACGCTTAATGAAGCCTGCTGAAAGAAAAGGCCTCGTAACAGCACACAAGGAGCAAATGACCTTGGCTCATACTATTGCACACACCACTTTCATACTAGGCAATGTGGGTGAAGTGCCTTGCCTAAGAACACAATGTCCCACTGTGGCACCTGATTTTCCCAGTGGTCTCCCATCCAAGTACGACCCAGGCCCTGCTGAGCTTCTGACATCTGACGGGTTCAGGCTCTGAAAGCGCCGTACGAATAATCATTACAAAGGTCAAAATGTTCACTTTCACCTTACTAGTTCTAAAACGCTAAAAACTCAAATAATGTCAGATAAAAGCAAACTCTTAAAATAGCAATTTCAAATCAATAAAATAGTGCAAATACATAAAAAACAACACTGGCCAAAAACGCCAAACAAAACCCGTCAGGATTGTGTGAAACTGTATTTGGATTTTTTACACAGTACAAATACTCTGTTAAAGTGCTTCGTGTAACGTCAGTCCACCTCCTGCTTGTCTCCATGGTGATGTTATAGCTTCGTCTGGAATGTTCCACCGTATGGTATGAAACAAATCTCTTGCACTTATTCAATTTCAGGTCATTTTATTGTTCAAATCCACTGTGCATAAAACACATGCACTCACTTTGAACTGTTTTAACATGTGGTTTTGTTTTAGAAAGTGTCTTGGCTCAACATGCAACAAGACATGAGTGGAAATAGGCTCATCACAAGATCATGTCAGCGTTTAATGAAAAATGATTCTTTTATGTTTCTATCTGTTTTATGCTCTAGTCTTCACTGTCAGACGCCTCAAACAGGACAGTCCGCTTCACTTCAGACCGTGGAGACACTCGCACACACTTGGGAGCAGACTGTACCGATCTGTTCCAAAGTGAACCAGTGGAAACAAGGCTGTAGTTCTCTTTTGGCTTTACTCTACTCATTTTGTAACCAGTGCATTGGAGCTGAAAACACAGAAACATCCAGTCACAAACAAGCCTCCCCGATCAATGCCAAACGTAAACAGTGCGCCGGGGTGGTCCGCTAGCTGTTAGCCTAGCCGTGAGCTCAGTGCTCAGCAGAGATGGATGGGGCCCCCGTGAGCGTGGCCCTAAATCACTGCTCTGTGACAGGAGTTGAAATGAGGGCCTTAAGCACGGGCCCCTGGTTTCCTCTGTGCAGTAATGGCTTTGGTGTAGTAGCTCTACACCAAGAATGTCTGGTCGTGTCTTTGGCAAAGCGTGGACTGGAATGGTAATGAATATTTGTGTTGCTACTTCAGCTGCGTCGCTCTTCTACATTTTTATGTATTGTTTTTTTTTTCTATTCAATTTCCATTTTAAACTTGAAAGTGTAGCTTAACTCACTTTTCAAGTTGCTCTGAATTGAAGATTAGAATATTGTCATTGCTTTTGTTTTGGCTGTGTTTTGTCAGATACTGTATCTATATTTAAAGGTGCACTATGAAACATTGGTGGATCAGCTGTTTGTCTCCATGGAGATATTTTTGTTTTCCTAAAATGTTTCTATTATATAATAATTAAACTTCTCTATCTTTCTCTTATTCAATTACAAATGTGTTTATTATGAACCGTGAGCAGAATCACAGATCTCATTTGTTGCATCACCTGCTTATTCCCAGAGATAGAAGTCAGAGTGTGTTTTGCTCCTCAGGTCTTTACAAGATGAAACATAGTGAAGAAAAACAGTGAAACACAAGACAGAGTGTGGGGCTGTGATGAGTGTCTTCATCAGTCAGTTCAGCTCACATGTCTGTGCCTGTGTCATGTCCACAGTGCACTGCAGCAGCACTGCTGTGAGGACAGTCTGCATTCATCACTTATATTACATTTATATGACATATATTTTACATGTTTATTTATTCTACAGGAGTTTGTTCATCTTTTTTCCTCATACAAAAGCCAGTTATTGTGCTGAGGTCCAGACACATGAGGCATACACACAGTCTAAAGCCTGTTTGTGTCTGATGACCTTGTTAACTCATCACGCATCCACAGTTTGTTGTTATTTGCAGCAGTGCATGCTGGGAGACACAGGGGCCTAACCTGCCTTGTACGGGCTTCTCATTCACATGCTAATGGCTCTGGTGGGATTTCAGGTCGCAGTCAAAGGCTCATTGTGAATCCTCGGCTCCCTGTTTTTCTACTAATTTATGATGTTATTTGTGAGTCACTTTAATGCACACAGACCCACGGAGGATTATGTGAGATCTGCACACATCAACTCACTGGACACTGGAGATCCTCACCACATTCTACATCTGCTACTTTAAAACTTTATTCAAGTTTGTACAGCTTCAATGAGATTCTGGAGCTGTGCAGCTGGCACTCCTGTCACAGTAGAAGGTCCTGGGTTTGACAGTCGGCTGGCTTGAGGGTTTTCTCCAGACTCTCTGGGTTCCCCAATACCTGTAAAAAACATACACAATACAAAATGTTCTGCCATGCCCATGAACAGTGAAAGAGCACCACGTCTTCTGGCAGGTTGGTCGAGAGCGACTGAAGGACGGCTCTAAAAGGATAAGTGATCATTGCCTTCTGGGATCAAAACATGTTTCAGGACAAGATTTCATTTTTAGCAGGTTTCTGTTGTGCAGCAAAGAACAGAATATCCACATCTAGAGCTGACAACCAGCACAACACAACAACAACAACAACAACAACAACAACAACAACAACACAAGCACACACAACATCTCACCGTCCATGTTGGCAACAGGCAGGACACGAGGTGTGCGTGCTTCACTGGGTCTTTAAATGTAGGAAAAATGGTCAGAAACAAATGTTTTTTTGTTTTTGTTTAGAAGCGTAAGCCCTGAAGAAGACTGCAGCTGAATAAAGACAGGACTTGAATCTGCTCTGACAGTGTGTGCCTCTTTATTTTTCTGTCTTTCTTTACTCCTCTTCTTGAAAAGGCAAGTCTCTGTCATTTAAAGTTCACAGTCAATGACTACAAGTGCAGCCTGCAGTCAAAAACCTCTGCATGCCTTTTGAAAATGAGCTCCACAGCTGCTTGTCCTGTAGCGTGGCAGGGCGTCATAGTGTATGTGTGGAAGACAGAGCTCTGTTCAAATGGATTTCTTAAAGCTGCTCCTGTGAGCATCATCTAGTGTTCAGGCATGTACTCACTCATGGTATTAGATAGTTTGAAAATCCATATTAAAGTCACTCCAACAGGATTTATGATACTGAACCATCCTCCATGACACCAAACGTACATGTGACACATTCTATAAAAAAAAAAATATATATATATAATATAAGCATAATATTGGAATTGTAAAATATAGTTGGTAAATCTGAGCTGTGCTTGAACGTACAAACATGCGAATCCCAGTGTTTGCTTATATAAATTCAAAGAGAAGCGACACTCACCACTCCCTCTAGAGGCTAAAAGCAGCACAACAGTGACATATTTGCCTCTTTTCTGTATTGTTATTCTTCGGGGGTGTTTGCACATAGGCGTTCATCCTAATTTGGCGTCAGTGGAGTTGCTGCATTACTGTTGTGATTCCCTTCAGTCTTCATTATCTTTTAATACAAGTCAGAGGGTTTTGTTGCAAACTGTTAATTAAATTGTGACCTGAATAAAGTGCTTAACTTTTCTCCCTGCAGTATTCAATCCAAACTTTAGTCTTTTTATGCCCACATTTTTCTGTCTGAGTGCCCTCAGAAATAAATCAGCACACACACTCATGAGATAGATAATACGACCTGAATTCAGAATTGAAATTTGAACAGTTTTGAAGATTTTACAGTGCTGCTTAAAAAACATTTCTTACAATACACAAGAATACATGAACACTGATTTTTGAAAGTATAAGGAATGACAACGCGAGGGTTATTTATCCAGGGCTTTCAGTGTAATAACAAATTAAAAGCGTTGACATAGCAATTAACAATTCAAATTAAATATATCACTGAATTGGTAAAAGTCCTGGCTGAAACCCTTGAATAAAGCTCATTTCATACAAAGCAGCACAGTTTGTTCTTGGTTTTGTAGGACTTTATTATTTCACCCATCCTGTCAGGAGCAGTGGGCAGCACATGGGGCACCTGAGGACACATCTCCATGATCTTGTTGCTAGGCTTGGTCAGGACTGCTTCAGCTGGAGCATTTTACCTATGCTGCATGTTTAGGGTTGATGGGGAAACCGGAGGGCATGAAGTAAACCCACCCAGACACAGGGAGAACATGCAATCTTCACACAGAAAACCCCAGGCGGCCTGTGTATCAAACCCAGAACCTTCTTGCTGTGAGTGCTAGAAACTCAGCCACTGTGCCGCCACTTTATCTTTTTTCTCTCATCAAGATACATTTTGAAGTGTGCAACTGTCAGTGGAGGGTCTGCTACCTGCTTGTTTCTCTGGAGCTGAATTGCTTTGTCTGGAATATCACTGGTCACTGGTTAGAACACCTGGGATTGAATAAATGCAAATTTTTAAAGCCATGCTGTGGAATATTCCAGCAAAGCATGAACATATCCATGGAGACACGCAGGTGAGGGACTCCTCTCAAGAAAAGTTATGTAGTACCTTGAATGTTTTGTGAGCTTTCTGCCATGTTATGCTAGTGTGATTCATCAGGCTTCATCAAGTGTCACTTTGTGGAAACCGTCTGACCTCGCAGCATTAGGATTTGTTCGCTCCACGGTAGGCGGGTCCTTTGTTAATTTAACCAATCGCTGCTATTTGGTCATGACGTACGTAATGTACCAAATCCCATAGGAAGAAGGGCAATAACGTCTTTCTCCTTGATAAAATTCACCAAACATTCTCTTTGTTCCGGCTTTAAATCCTCAATCTCGGGAATAGTTGCCAACACAGAATGTCTGTCTTCGCCTGTATCCATCTTGACGTTTTGTTTACTGTTGTGCTGCACCACAAAAGGGACCCAGACAGACGCTTGAGTTTAACGTCATGGCTTCATAGCTCTTCGCTGATAACTTTCAGGGTTCTTGCAAACCGTCTAGTGTATTCCAATTCCTGACGTAGTCACTTGAGAGAAATTAAATTGAGTGGAGGCACCAGCCTGGCTAATGTTATGCTGTTGCCTCATTAAAAATATACCTGGAGTTGGTTTTGTTTTATTCACAAATACAGTATTTGAGTGATCCTTTAGTCTGTGTGTATGTGTATGCTATGTTCCGTCTTGTGATGTCACTGAAGACTATATCAAGTAATAAAGTATTGTGAGTGTATTAAATACTGAAATGATATATTTATTTGAATATTACACAGTGAGTTCATGCTTAACCACTGAAATGTGATACATACTGTTGTGTGAAACATATGTTTTTAAGGTATTCCCTTTGCTGAGATGAAGGTTGTGTACTTTTAAGGAAATTAAGTGGGGTTATCTTGGCTGGCACCAAGCCTAAATAGACTTGGCTGTAATTTAAATGTGGCTGTCATCCCCTTATGGTAAAGGACAATGGAGATGCTTCAGGGAGGATCCAAGGCTTGTACCTGCTCAAAATATCATTTGCATATTCATACCGATGTTTTATATTTCTGGGTTGAGGGAAACACAGACCGCCTGATGTAAGTCCTGTGTAGCTGTAGGCCAACTGGGGCAACGATTTGCCCCAGAGCTCTGTATTACAATTGTATTGAATAGGGAATACATTTTTTGTGATTTTAATTGATTGATTCCAGTCATTATTTCCTCTGATAGAACACGCTAACATCACGAAGAAGCCGTAGTTTCCAAGTTAACAGCTACTTTTTACCTTAATTTTTTCAATAGAGATGGGCAATTCCAGGTCTGAAATGATCCAAATGAGTCTAGTGAAGGTGTATGAAGTTTAAAACACAGTGGAGCACTTCCTGTATTACCTCACGACATCAACTCCAGGTATGTTTGAGATGAGAAAACAACATTATAACATAGAGTAATACGGGCTGCTTAACTCATCATTATCACACCGTACAACTTAATTGAACTTTCCATATCTCTACTTGTCTTTTCTGATTTCTTCTATCTGTACAACAATGACGCTCAGCCTGAACTAATCTGCCCTGCTCTCCACATTAGCCACATATTTACAGCTATCTCTCTCTCCCCCCCAAACTCACTCAAATCTCCTTTCACATTTTGTAATTACATAAGCACAGGATTTGAATGGGACTGCCTGCTTGACATTTGTGATGGCTTAAAGTCTGCAGCTAAGAGAATGAGCGCTAATAGCAGATTCCTCCAGCAAGCTCTACAGTCAAGACGGTAATTATGATGATGTAAGAGGTTAATGCAGTGTGTTGTGGGTATGGGGCTGATTATAAGGCAGGCGGAGGAGTATCTAGACTGGTGTTAAACAGGGACACTGGAGCTTTGGATGGTTCAGGTGCTGCTAATGTCGGATAATGGCGGGTGAGATTGCCGAGTTGTTTTCCTTGGAGATTTTGTGACTAAATTCACAGAGATAGGCTTGGCTCTGGCTTTTTACATTCTGTTCTTTTGCAGTGGTACATGTTATTTGTTCTATAACGGGAATAAAAATGATTTGAAGTGTTTGTAATGAAACGGACTCGGTGGGTTTACGTTGGATTAACCGATACACACCGCAGGTTTTTTTGGTCTTAAACGATTTTTAAACGTGCGGCAAAAAGTGCACACCGCAGACATGAGAAGAATCTTATGAGTTTTTAAAACTACGATCGCAAAGACTGCAGCAGGATATGGCTGCGCACCACAGGATATACAGTTGTGAGCGCGATCGTGTCTGCTGTTTCCTGTCTACAATAAAACAACTTGCTTCGAGACTCTTAAGTGTGTCTAGTTTAGATGCAATTCAAAACTGTGTTATTATTATTATTTGTGAAATGTGGAGCAATACTTCAGATACATCATGATTTTTAATGCACATAAGGTTGGCAAGGTTGGCACCTGATGCTCTGTTTTATTGTCTTTTACCGTATACGATATGAAAGAGCTGCTTGGAATCACACTGACACCAGACTCGAGGAGCGCAGTGGATTCATAATTGTGTATGAAGACACAAAGTCGGGTCACGCCTCCCCAAACTTACGAAGAAGTCAATCGCAGCCTAAAAACGGGCAAATTTTACTGTAGTGTGTGGTGGCCTTTTAGACAGAGTCCTGCACCGTCGGTTACCCGTGGGTACGAGCAAATAGTTGCAGAAACGGGCGGGTTTTAACATTCTGGCGGGGCAGGACTAAATGAGGACTAAACCAGGATGACACCAGGACTAATCTTGGACTCAAGAGAGAGAGAGAGAACCCTAAGCGAGAGAAAAAGCGCGATCGGTTGACAGCTGCACTTACCTCCATGTGCGCGGAGATGTGTTTCCGGTCCTTTCGCCTTCGGTCACCCGACAGTCTACACGGGCGCACCTCTGAGCCAGTCCCGACAGTGAGTCCTGGTTCAGTTCTGGTTTAGTCCTGGTTTACTCCTGTTTTAGTCCTAGTTCAGTCCTGGTTTAGTCCTCCTGGTTCTGTTCAGGAATCAGCCCTGGGTTAGTCCTGGTTCAGTCCGTGTCGTGTGCAGAACAAAAGTGCGGCATCTCAATCAATGTTTCTTCTGCTCAGTAAATAAGGCCAGTGAAGTGATGACAGTCGAGGGTGTGGTGTTGTACTGCGCAGGTGTGAGCGGGTGCGGGTCTCCAGAAACGGACCCGTGCAGGACTCTGCCTTTAGATTCTTTATTGTCGTGACAGTACACTGCAACAAAATGAAGTTCAGAATCTAGCCATAGAGTGTATATATAAACAGGAAGTGAGCATGGGAGCGAGATGGTTCCTTTGAGCTCTGGGTTGCAGTTGACTTCTTTTGAAAAGTCTTTGCCCCTCTCCCTGAAACTGCTGCAGTGAGCCTCGCCATTTTGGTCTAAAAATGTCCATTTTAACCCGCACTACATGATCCTGGTATTTTCATTTCACAGTCCCAGTTTTGAGCCCTGTGTCCCCTGTTCCAGCAGATTTATCCAAAACCAGTGATTTGTCCAGTTTTATACAAGAAATGTCCCAGATGACCCTATTTTTGACCAAGTTGATCCCTGTCAACAGTAACAAGAGGCATAAATTGTCACTTGTTGAGGTAAAATACACAAAAGCTGCTAAAAAATGACTAAAACACAAAGAAAATGTGGCTATACTCACTCACATGTTAGTCATGAATGGACCAAGTGCAGAACAGTTTTCCTTAATTATCCACTCCTTTCACAATTTTATTATTAGCAACCAACACAAACCAGGGGTGCACCAGTTTTTGATTTTGAAAATGTGGTCACGCTACTCAACAGTCCATTTTGCGTAATATAGAACCTTTAAAATAGAGGTACAAACTATCAGCAACATGACGCGACAGATTGATGCATCAGAGTTACCGTATTTTTCGGACTATAAGTCACACTTTTTTCATGGATTGGGTGGTGCTGTGACTTATACTCCATTGCGACTTATATATTAAAATTTTCACACTGACAGCCTCGAGAGGGCGCTCCAGTATCTGCTACTCCTATTACTCCTGTACCGCTGTCACTTCACACTCTACTGCGCATGTCTCCTGCAGAAAAAGCAGCTGTCCAGCTGCAAGTAGTGAAATATGCAGCTGAAAACAGTAATTGAGCAGTAGAAAGAAAATTTGGAGTGAGTGAGAAACTTGTGAGGGACTGATGGAAAGCGAGGATTGAGAACACAGCTTTACAGCAACTGGGCGGGTGCACCGTGCAACTTTCCTGGAAGTCATTGGATGGATCCACAAAGCGAATGACAACCGAAACCATCCTGTCAGGATTCAGAAGGCTGGAATAATTCTAACTGGAACCAAGTCTAATGACAGCTACACAGAAGAGGAAGCAGCACTCTGTTTATCTCATGGATCTATGGTTTATCTCCAGAGGTCGTACAGATGTGACACCGAGGAGGAAGAATTCAATGGATTTAGTGATTTGGATATATTAGGCATATTCAGCCTGTTGTTCTATTGTTGTTACTAGAACTTGCCTTTCAAGATGAAATGTCGGTTCCTGGTCTCTGATTTTACAGAATAAATTTCCCCCAAAAAGTGAGACTTATAGTCCAGTATGATTTATATATGTTTTTTCTTCTTCAATGTGCATTTTTTGGCTGGTGCAATTTATACTCTGGAGCGACTTATAGTCCGAAAAACACGGTACACCAAAATGGCTGCTAAATAATCAGGATGCAAAGAAAAAAAAATCTGTCTTTTCAACATGACCTCAGCCAGTTGAATCACTTAAATGTCATAAATGAATCACATGATAGAAGTTAACTTGTGGAAAGGTATGTACCAGCTACTCTTGTTTAGACGTGGGAACACTGCACCACTTTGTTGGATACACTTTACTTTAAAAACGGACTCCACGCCAATGCTTTCCCCTTACCTCGTGTTGTCTGGCTTAATGTTTACATCTGTAGGTGCCAAGAACAAGACGAGCCAAGATAAATGAAGCTCCACCAGCCAAATACAGTGGTGTAAATCCAGCGGTGGAAAAAGTACTCAGTTTTGTTACTTAAGTAAAAACTAAAAGCTACTAGAGCAAAAAAAAATACTCACATAAAAGAAACACGAGAAGACTAGAAACACAAAAAAGATTTTCTTTTAGTCAAAAAGAACTTTTTTAACAAGAAACATAAGTAAACTCGTTGCGACACTTAAGCATTTTTTTAGATTTTATGTTAAACTGTTAGTTTTGGACTTTTTATTATCTGGAGCCATATTTCCATGTTTAAAAACATGAGCAAATTCACTTTATAGAGGCAAGTGTCATATAATTGCTGAAACTTTGAGACTGTCTTTTTAAATTACAGCCTTTGGCAATATTAGATCTGACGCTGAAGATTTGCTTGACTTTTCATCAGAAGTGTAGTTCAATAAAAAAGTAGCATCTGAGTCAGATCAGAGACATGACAGAGACATAAGACATAAGTCACACGTAAGCATCACAATCAAGAATACATAAGACATCAAACAGAGCAAAAAAAATACCAACGAGAAGAAACAACATAAGTAAAAGTTTTTTTTTATTTAGTTTTATTTATTTAAAAGGGACAATGCATATTCATGAACATATACTTGTAAATACGCCAGAATTAGCGCGAAGGCTACTTTTCATCTGTAGTCCCTGGCAGATCAGAGAGACAGAGACATAAGACATAAGTCACACAAGAGACAAACATGGTAGAAACAGCACAATAAGACACAATCACGGTTCACGGGGGCAGCAGTCTAAGCAGGGACTCCCAGACTTCCTTCACCCCACACACGTCCTCCTGCTCCTCCAGGCCAGCCAAGAGACATAGTCCCTCCAGCGTGTCCTGGGTCTTCCTCGGGGCCTCCTCCCGGTGGGACATGCCCAGAACACCTCCCGAGGGAGGAGCTTAGGAGGCATCCGGAACAGATGCCCAAGCCACCTCAACTGGCTCCTCTCGACGTGGAGGAGCGGCTCTACTCCGAGCTCCTCCCGTGTGACTGAGCTCCTCACCCTATCTCTAAGGGAGCGCCAGGCCACCCTGCGAAGGAAACTCATTTTGAGCGCTTGTATCCGCGATCTAAGCGGTCGAAATGAGTCCACTCCATCGGGTGGGTGAAGAGTCCCTGCCTCAAGTGGAGGAGTTCAAGTATCTCGGGGTCTTGATCATGAGTGAGGGGAGGATGGAGCATGAGATTGACAGGTGGATCGGTGCAACGTCAGCAGTGATGCGGTCGCTGTATCGGAGCGTTGTGGTGAAGAGGGAGTTGAGCTGAAAGGTGAAGCTCTCGATTTACCGGTCAGTCTTCATTCCTACTCTCACCTATGGTCATGAGCTCTGGGTAATGACATACAACACAGACATTTACACAGGGGCAGAACATTAGTGGTTACAGATCTGGTTTCTCTCCAGTCATCGTTTCAGATTAGTTTTAAATGTACTGAATGTGGTGGAGTCTTTTCTTGCAGCTGGAATGTTGTTCTAGATTTCTGTTCCCTTCTCTGATAACACCTGCTGACTGAATGTTGTGCGTCTATAAGGTCTCACACAGTCGCCTCTGGTAGAGACTCTTGTTACCCGACCACTAGTGCTGGACTTGGGCTTAATGAACTCACCCACAGGAGGTTGAGCAGGAAAGTTTTTTGAAAATTTCCAAAACTATTATACTATAATTTTATATTTCTGAAGTATGAGACAATGATGACAAGATAAAGATTTCCCGTCAAGTGATTCTATTTTTTTGAAGGTTGTCATGATTGTCAGTGACCACTTAGTAATGCAGTATTCAATGTGAGAAAAAATCAGTATCAGTGAGTATTGAAGTACCCATTTACAAATGTACTTAAAGAGTAAAAAGTAAAAGTATTTTGCACAGATTTTGAGGTCTTTGAGGCTTCATATGTAGTGATTTTGATACAGATTTGAGTTGAATTTTGTTCAGCAAAAACAGCTGAATCGATTATTTTTCCTCCCTGTTTTATTTGTATTTCTATTTCTATTTGCTCAAACTATAAAAATGTTAAAAATATACCCCCTAGCCGTTTCAGCAGGTCTCAAACAATAATAATAATAATAATAATAATAATAATAATAATAATAAAACAGCAACTTTTCAGTCCTGTTCAAAAATGTAGTGGAGTAAAATAATAATATATCTTCTTCCACCACTACATAAAGTACAGACAGACCCACAATACTAAACCATTTTTACTTTATGTTCCACCACTGTGTAGAACTTTAAAGGGCCCATTATTGCACTATTTTCTGATCTATGTTATAATGTTATAATCATATATAATATAATCATCACAAACAGACCTGGAGTTCTGTTTTGTTTCATTTTTTTTTAGTTTAGTTTATTTATTTAATGAGACACGGACAGTGCACAATCTACATGAACCTTAACAGGAGAGATGCTTTGTACCAGGTTATAGCTCCAGTGCTCATTTCCACCTGTCGTCCCTGGGCAGGCTGATGTTATAGTTCATAAAATCAAACAAACAAAGAGAATGTCTTTATAATGAGCGGAGCATCATAACAATTCTGTATCATCACACACAGTTCTCTCAGCATCTTAAAAACATCATCCTTATCAAAATCATCATTCAGTTCATTTTCTCCAGAACATCACACTCTCCAGACACTCCTCAGTCCACATTATGGGCACAGGTTTAGCTTGAAAGGAGACACTGTTTTTCCAGGCATGAGAAAGTGCCATAGTTTCTCCATGTGATCAGCTCTGTTGGTAACATGTTCCAAATGCTGTCCTGTGTTTGGGAATCCTGCACTCGCCGCACACAGTGGATCGAGTGGCTCAGGAGGTCGTTTCAGAGCTCAGAGAAACAAACTTGTTTTATTGGAGGAACAGCAGTATCATGAATGATCTTATACAGCAGACAAACATTTGAATATGACAGTAGTGGAAGAGCCGACTTGTCATCTTCCATTCACACATGTTTAACACAAACCCTGTTCTTCTCTCAAACTGAAAACACTCTGTACCACCTTAAGATTACCACATGATGTGCTCCACTGTGTTTTTAAACTCCATACACCTTCACGAGAATCATGTGGATAATTTGCCTCCCTGGAATTGAATATCTCTACTTAACAAAAGGTAGAACATAGCTGTTAACTTGAAAATTACTGCTTCATGACGTCACAAGGTGGAAGAGCGCATTTTGGGCTTTGGAGATGTAGACAGGGTAATAATGCAGGATTACTGTATTTTTTGGACTATAAGTCACTCTGGAGTATAAGTCTCACCAGCCAAAAAATGCATAATGAAGAAGAAAAAAACATAAGTTGCACCGAACTATAAGTCACACTTCTTGAGGGAAATTTTTTTGATAAAATCAGGGACCAGGAACTGACATTTCATCTTGAAAGGCAAGTTACAGTAAAAAATAGAATAAAGATCAACAGGCTGAATAGGCATTGGTATGTTAACATAGTATATTAACAGTTATTCAGATAATTATAGCATAAACAACAGAACATAAGTTTACCAAACTCTTGAGCTCACTCCAAATCACTAAATCCATTGAATCCATTGAATTCTTCATCCTCATTGTCACTTCTGAGCAACTCCGCGCAACTTCATTTGTCACTGAAGTCCATGCTTTGTCATCCAATGACTTTCAGGAAAGTTGCATAGCGGACCTGCCCCAGTTGCCGTGAAGCTGTGTTCTCCATTCCCATTTTTGGCCAGTCCCTCACAAGTTTCCCACTCACTCCAAACTTTCTTTCTGCTGCTCGATTACCATTTTCTGCTGCATATTTCACTACTTGCAGCAGTGACTTTTTCTGCAGGAGACATGTGCAGAAAACGGATACTTAAGCCTTGAGCGCCCTCTCTCTGCTGTCTGTCTGAAAATATTAATATATAGGTCGCACTGGAGTATAAGTCGCAGGACCACTCAAACCATGGAAAAACGTGTGACTTGTAGTATGAAAAATATGGTACTCAAACATGTGCGACTACAATGAAACACAACTCTAGGTTAGTTTGAGGAGCTAACAGCATTCTAACATGGCTTAAATCTCATGAGAGGCAACAGCTTTTCCATATTCAAATCCCACTTTTGACTCTTTCTTCTCACAGTATTCTATGCTAAACAGTGTGACCTTGAGATCATCTACTTGTAATGCACTGAGCCTCTTGCAGAACATTGTTAAACTCAGATGTTCTTACTCCTTGACGGATGAAGGACGCCGAAATGTGACGCTTCAGACACCACATTCTGGGTCTCTCCGGGGCTGGGCTAGTTTCTCTGTAAAACTCACATTCTACTTGATTTTCAGACATTTGTGCTGTTGGGAATGCCTGATGGCTTGCAAGGGTAAGCACTTTTTATGACGTACTTTTATATAAAGGAAATGTTTCTGACGATAAATAACCTAAAATGGCTTTGGCTCATTTCTTGTTTTTGAACCATGACAGAAAAACATCATTTGGACTCTTCGCCCCGCCCTGGCCTCACTCACCTACTGCCTCACTCTGATGTTGCAGCATGATACAAAGAAAATGCAGTATACTTACGGGCAATTGCTTCCATATGCTCATTGCCGTTTATTAATGCATTCACTGTGTATTTTTTCTCCCCAAAATAGCTGCTTTTTATGCAAAGGAAGTATCTGTGGAATAAACGGGCATAAGAAGTCAGACTGTAATTGTTTCACATAAAAATCTGGACTGAACTCAGACTAAATGTGGAACTGGACTAGACCAGGACTATAAACATAATAAGTAGGTTAAGGTACACTTGACCCATAAGGGACACAGTGAGAACATGCAAACTCCTCACTGAAAGGCCTGTTGCTTTGCCTGAATTTTCCACATTGTGACATTAAACTCACTTATCTCCATTAGAGCTGGATATCATTAAGAAGGTGACGATACGATACATACCTTGATACATACACCAGGAAACAATACATTTTTCGATACAGTGCACTTTTAATTCAATGCAGTTTAATACGATATATTTCAAAATGCTTCAATACTAGGAGTGTAATGGTACATGTATTCGTGGACAAGTTGTTTTTTTTGGGACAAAAATATGAAAATTTAATAAAACTTTATGCTGGAACTGTTAGTGCTGCGCTTTACTTTTTGAAAAGTTTTGTTTACTGTTTACAAGGAATTTTATTAAAAAAAAAAAAAAAATTTCATACATTTGTTGCCTATTTGAGAATATTTTATTTAAAGGGACGGGTCGAAATTTTGGACATAGGACCTGACTTCCCAGTGAACCAGAGTGTTGGAGATGTGTGGAGACACTTTTTAAAATAATCCATCCAGTCCTTGTATTTGCAGAGGTCACTGGTGCTAGGCTAGTGCATGTCAATGGCCATAGTTAGTCTGTCACTAAAAACAGTCTTACCCACTTTATTTTATTATATTTATTTGTTTATTTATTTGAGACAGGAACAGCGAACAATTTTTACATTAACTTTAACAGGAGAGATGCATTGTTGTAGCACTAGTTTTAATTTTCACCTGTAGTCCCTGGGCAGGTTCATTGATTGATTGTATTTAACTGACCTTGACTATCAACTGTTCTTCCTGGAGACCTATGTAGTATGTTTTGGGTTGATAGGGGAAACTGGAACACCCAGAGGAAACCCAACCAGACACAGGGAGAAACATGCAAACTCCACACAGAAAGATCGAACCTGAAACTTTCTTGCTGTCGATATGAATGTCTGTGTTGATAGAATAATATTTGAAATAAAACTAACCTTTCATTGCATGAATCGTTGCATGTTGAGGGACTATTTTCTTGTATATCAGTTCGCCACTGCCAAGCTTTCTATCAGGAAGTACAACTCGCTGCTGCTGCTCAGACATAAATCCTTCAAATCCAAGGTTGGTTTTACTTCTAAAATTATTCTATCAGCACAGACATTCACATCGACAGTCTGGAGTAATAATAGATTTGCTTCGGGTGTTTTGTGGAGTGGGTAAGACTGTTTTTAGTGGCAGGATAACTATGGCCATTGACATGCACTAGCCTAGCACCAGTGACCTCTGCAAATACAAGGACTGGATGGAATATTTTAAAAAGTGTCTCCACACGTCTCCAACACTCTGGCTCACTAGGAAATGAGGTCCAAAATTCCAAACTGTCCCTTTAACTTATTAGTATTACCAAGCACCACTTATTTCATTTTCCTGTTTGTATAATTGTTGGTTTAATAAACACACAAATAAACAACAAGCAAATGGTTTTACATTTTGTTCCCATACTGTACCAAAAAATGAACAGAACCATGAACTCAAAACCGAGGTACGCACCGAATCATGATTTTTGTGTACTGTTACACCCCTTTTCAATACGGTTCAGTAAAAAACACTAAATCATGGCTTTGTAACTAAAAGTCTTTATTAAAACCACCAAGCTTGTGCAAGGTTAATGAAAAACACCCATTTTGCTCTTCAAAACTAAAATGAAATCCATAAACAAGTTTCCTTTCTCCAGACAAACAACACAATTGTAGCTCTTTTGCAAAATAATTTAGTAAAATACACCAAAAAATATTCTTGACAATATATACACAGCAAAAACTGGAGGGTTAAAATTTTAGGGTAAAATATTTCAGAGTTGTTTTTAACACCAAAAGAGTTATTTTAACTATTTGAAAGTTAAATAGGGGTTCGAGTTGGGGTTATTTGCCGGAGTTGATGTGGTTCAGGTTAATTCAACTTCCACTAGTGTTAATTCAACTTCTTTTAGTGTTAATTTGGCTCCTCCCATTCACCACTTCAAACTCTTGTGAGAGCAGACCAGTTTGAACCTGTTTTGTACATAATTTCATATTAAATGAACTAAAATAAAGTAAAAATAAAATAAAACACCTCTGTGTGTTGTTTAGCTAAATCAGGATAACTCTACAAAGTGTTATCTGTTTACTCTCAAAACATGAATATAACTCTGGATTTCGGGGTTAAACAGGAACTTTGGTCCAGTGTTGCTTAATTAACATTTCCAAAAATGTTAAATTAACTCTTAAACAGATTGGACTCATATAAACTCTGAGAAAAAGTAAAAACTGATTCTGTGAGAGTCAATTTTAACACTCCAATTTTTGCTGTGTAGATACAGCAGGCCTCAATATCAATACCGTATCATGAAATTAAACCATATGATAAATCGATATTTCAATATTTTTGCACACCCCTAATCTCCATGGAGACAAACAGGTAATGCTACCTAAAAAAGTTACAGGACAGATCTGAAATGAGACAAGCCGACTCAAAAACAGATGTAATTGAATAAATGCAAAATATAAGTTTAATGGCATATTGTGAAACGTTTCGGGTCTGTCAATGCAGATGGCAGAAAATGTACACAGTGCACCTTCAGTTGAAACACTTCAGGCGTCTATATTTTGTCTACAAAGCTCTTTACCTCTCTTTCCCACATTTCCCCCCTCTTGTCGTCATCTGCAAACACTCAGCTCCCACATTTTCAGCTCGGGGCTTCTTTTCAGCGCTCCCTCTCTGTTGTTCTGAGCGTTCAATGCAAAGCGACTGAGACAAAACACTGCCAATCAGGCCCTGTGTTATGAGCACTTGAGATTCTTGGACTGCTCCGACGGTGTGAACACATCCGAGCGAGTGAAGCCGAGGACCTGCGCGGACTACAAATGCTACGCTCGACGCACTAACAGCCGAGTTGAGAAAAACAGCCGTAAAAAGCGGTGTTTTGCAGTAAGTCTTCATTGCTAGTAGTGCTGAATGAGTGCTGTTCCTGTGAATACTGACACGCTATTTGTCAAGCCTTTCAATTAGGGAGCAAGATCGTGTGTTTGCTGGAGTGCGGGTTTGCAAATATGAATGGGTAAACAAAGCTATTTAGCGCAGACTAATCACCAGAGCTGGCAGTGTGTGGAATAAATGAGGTCCCATTGACACAGCTTCACATGATTCACAGCATTACAAAAAGAGAGATTGTCTTGTTAGTGTTTTTAAACAGGATTAAATGGGAAGGGTGAGGCCGGGGAGGCATGGGAAGCTCGTATGTAACCCCATCATGAATCGGAATGGATGCTGAGACTGTTTGGGAGTGACTTGTGGCAATAAACTGACAAGAAGAGTGATACTGAGTTCAAGTTTAAAGCGTGGGTATTAGGCTATTTCCTTATCTGTTATTATGTTGTAGCCTAATCGCAAACGGACCTGGAGTTGTGTTTTTCATTCACATCTTTAGCACACAAATCTTCTTCTTCTGTCAAACTGAAAACACTCTATCCCATCTTGTAATGTCACATGGTAATATAGATTTCATTTAAATTCCAGACACCTTCACTAGAATCATTTGGATCATTTGCAGTTCTGGAAATGCTAATCTCGACTAAACAAAAGGTAAAAAGAGCTGTTCATTTGAAAACTACCAATACATCACAAGGTGGAACAGAGCATTTTGAGGTGTGTAATTGTAGACAGACTTAAGGTACATTCAGACCAGAGCATCCAGTTTATATGCGAAGTCTATGTGGACGCGCGTTTAGGGCATCCTGCGTTTCTGCGGTGTCTTTGGGCAAATCGGCGCAAATCTGGCATTAACGCGGCACGTCTTGAGAGTTCTGGCGTCGACGCTCTAAACGTGTGTCCAAGTTGTCAGCGTCAGAAGTTGAAAATGCTGAACTTTTCGCATCAGACACGCCGCGTCAACCAATCAGAGATGAGTATCCAGTGATGTAGTGATGTTATTATCCAGAAAAAAGAGAAAGACCGGAGAACCGGAGCGGGAGCCACAAACATTAGCGGAGTATAAATATATACACCACAATCACCGAGCCGATTGCCAGGACTACACCAGAACCGGACCAGGACTAAACGACGACTAGACCAGGACTAAACGAGGACTAGACCTGGACTAGACCAGGACAAGACCAGAACTGATCCAGTGTCATTAGCGGAGTATACATATATATACACCACAGTAGTTGAGCTGATCTCCTCCGCTGATGGTTTTATGTAGTGATGGGCAAATGAGACGGAGCTCCGGAGCACATCTCGTTCTTTCTGAAACAAATTCGTCTCTCAGCAGACGCTCACGTGACCAAAGTGTGAAAGTGTCGGTCCCTCCCCCTACTGCTTCACTCTGCGTGTCAGTCGCTTCAGTGTATCGAAGCGTTTCATTGCCTCAGCGAATGTTCCGCTCTGTGATTGGTTCAGAGAGCTTCAGAGTGTTCAGCGCACTTCCGTGGTTTGACAAGCGCTAAACTGCTACAGTATAAAAGATGCACCAATATTTCTTAAAAATGTTGGGTAGTGAGGAGTATTGTGTGACGTTAGTGGTGATTTTGGTGACTTTTGGCGACTTTTGGCATTTGTTTCATTTTCGATGGCATCTACAAGTGGAAAAAAGCGATCCATGGTTTGGGATCACTTTGATCTAATTCCACCTAACAAGGTCACCTACTTTCTTATTTATGTTGCTCTTTACATATTATTGTAAATCACCACTATTATTATTATTATTGTTGTTGTTAGGTGCAGTGTCGCTCTGCACACAAGTATTGTCTTACACTAACAATACTTCATCGATGCTGAGACACCTGCGTGCCAATGGTTACATTTGTCCACTAGAGGTCCAGTGTTTCTCCAAGGCCTCAGACACGTCGAACCATTTGAGACAATATTGCGACTGAGGTGTCAATGCTTCACGAGGCTCCATTCGCCCATCACTAGTTTTATGTAATAAAAACACTAAAGTCTCTCTCAGCCTGGTCTGCCCTTGTTTCAAGAAAAGACTGGGAGTGGGCACTTGTTTCCTTAGCAATGGATGCGCGTCAAGTATTTTTCTCCCGTTCGTCCATGGCATCCAAGACGTGTGTCGGGGGTGTCTAAACTCAACTGCAAAGGCGTCCAAATAGAGGCGTCTAGGGCATTTTTTGACGCTCTGGTCTGAACGGGCCTTAATATTAAAGGGTTAATCAAATATGTGTGAATGCAACAAAACACAACTCCAGGTACCATCATTTCTGGACTACTGAGTGCACCTGAATATAAGCCACATCAACTCAATTTTAAAAAAATCGATAGTTATTGTTACAACCCGAATTCCCAAGAAACAATGAGTGGAGCAGGAAGGGACTGTCGGCTCATGCTACTAAAACCTGTGTATTTGGTTTGACTACTGTATGTTTATAGAACTTTTTTAACTAACTAGTAACTTTAAAAATCTGTTCAACTGTGTGTATTTTCTGCTTTTGTACTTTTCACAAACTGGTTTTAACATGTTTGGCAGGCAGCCTGGGATGTGTCACAAAATCAGACATTTTTGCAACAGGTGACACAATTGTATGACATTTGACACTATGGGTAAATACAATTTCAGTTTAGTAGAAATAGCTGAAGTAAGTTTTTCAAACAAATCATTCGGCAGTTGACACCATTTTGGACAACAGATATCTTACCTGCACTTAAGTTCTGTTGCTTTTCTGAACCAGAAGAAATGTGACAGGTGCACACGGCCTAAAAACGTTTACCTGACCAGACAGAACCACACGCTTTCACTGAACTTTACAAAGACAGATGGGTCTGGAGCTGAGTCCTGTCTCCCTGATTTTAGACGTGAGTGACAGCTGGATTAACCAATAAGACAGTGTGGGGAAGCTGGCCAAAGTGGTCAAAAGCAGGAGGCAGACAAAGAAACGTCCATTTAAAAAAAACAAAAAAAACTTCCTTCTCTTCTTCTCCTCTTCCTTCTTTGTGGAAACAAAAATGAAAAATTACATATTTACAAAAAATAACTGTGCTTAAATAAAGGCAAAAGCAACAGAAATGAACAAAACAAAGGAAAAAAATGGCAGCACTGATGGTGAACCCCCGACTGGCTGAACTGCTCCCAATTTATAGTTCCCAGACAGCAAGTACCTCCCAATGGGTCAGCGCCACCAAACACAGGTTAGTTCTTCTTTCAACTTTCCCTGTTTCTACAGTGTGCGGTTTACTTTCTTATGAGGGCCTAAGTTCCCTTTAAATAACAGTGCTCCAAAATAAACTAGAAACACTGAAATATGAAAACTCATACAAACAAAATCCATAAAACTAAACTGAAACCGAGTCTTCCCTCCACATGGTCTGGCCCAAAACCTCCCCCAGAGCCTACAAACATGGCTGATCAAAGTTATGCCCCCTCTTTTGTCTCCACACCATGTGGAGTAACAGGTGAGGTGGTAAGATGTCTGTATAACAAAATGAGCAGATATAACCAAATAAAATATATTTAAAGTAACTGGTGTAAAGTGATTAACTTAACTAAAGAAGGACTAAATTAAACAAACCCAGGATAGTAATATTTAGTTGTTTAGTAGATTATGGAAACAAATGTAAAATGAAATGAAATGTGAATAAACAGGGACAAAGGCCCAAAAACAAACATGGTGGTTTACTAGTGAAAAAGGGGGAAAAACAACATAAAGGACTGAGAAACAACATGGATTTTTACTGAACTTTCAAACCGAAGCACAAAACTCTTATTTTATGTAAAATAAGTTATATATTTTGTTCTGAATGTTTGGAGATGGAGACTCGTGCTACAAATGAGCAGCTGTGGTTGAACCGCCTCAAGTTTGGACAGAGGATTTTTATGGTCCCTTAACACAAAGTCGCCTGGCTAGTTCCGATTCTCTCAAAAACTGAGGAGCAGCACTTCCCGCTTTATTCATGGTGTATTGGGAATTAGCTGGGTTGTGTTAAAAAAAAAATCTATATTTAAATATTCGACAGAGAACAGCAGGTTACACATGGATAATCACAGACAGTGTGTCAAGACCTTTGCTACGATGTAATAACTTCACCAGAGGAAGATTCTGTGTTCATAAAAGTACATGAACACAGAAGCTTCCTCCAAAGTATTTACAACGTACCAAAGGTCTTGACACGCTGCCTGATACTGAAAGACAAATTTATTTTAGCACTACTCGGCTAATTCCCAATAGGGATGTAGTGATATGAAAAACTCTTAATATGATATCTTCATATCTTCAAGATTGCATCTCAAGGGATGATATTTATTGTGATATTTTGCTATATTAATTGTGAATATAATAAGGATCATGGTCTATGCAGTTCCCTCTGTATCTACTGCTACACTACAACAGTGCATTTAAGCAAAGAGGCTTGAGTGAAGGTCGGCATGAGTTAAAAATGACTGAATCTTATCAGATAAGATGAAGTGTAGTTCAGGACTGAACTACACTATCAACTTGGGCATTAAAGTTCAAACTAGAAAAGCACTCAGAGAGCGCAGACCTCCGCCAAGGACTACCCCCATTTTTTATATAAATTGCGATAAAATCAGTCTTCTGGATCAGATCCGGATCAGCCTTTGTAAGATGAAAGAGGATCCCATTGTCCATCCCTGAGTCAAATTTCATGGAGTTTGGTCAATAATTAACCGAGATATTGAGAAACAAAATTTTTGGCCCCATTTACCACAATGTTAACAAAAATTTCAAAGTGATCCAGAATCCAGGATTTCTTCTGGATCACCCCCAAAATGAAATCAGTTCTTCCTTTTCACATTTCCAACAAATCCTGAAAATTTCATCAAAATCGGTCCATAACTTTTTGAGTTATGTTGCTAACAGACAAACAAACAAACAAACAAACAAACAAACGCCGGCAAAAACATAACCTCCTTGGCGGAGGTAATTACAGTCAAAGAAAACAACAAGACTTCTTGCAACTGGAATGACATTATTGGAGAGCACCGCAAGTTTTAAGTCAGCGGTTAAAAGATGGAAGACCAATGGGAATTACTTCAGTTTTAGAGTCACTGAACATAAATTGAACATAGTTGCTAACCAACCAGCTTCGAAGTATTAAAACAATCCAGGAGATTTGAGGAGGTAAAATTGGAATTGGAGGAATTGATGGGCAGATATAATTGAGTCAAATGAAACAGGAAATGCACACCAAGGTTCTTGTAGAGCTGCAAATGCAAGGAACAGTAAAATAAAGGTGAAGAAATGCATAGCACACTCAGATGGTTGATGTCCAAAAGCTTTTTTATTTTTATTTTTAAATAACGCTTCGACAAAAAAGCCTTTGTCAGATCACTTTTCCTGCCCTGTGTAATACTGTGATCTATGGCAGGAAAAGTGACCTGACAAAGACATTTTTTTTTAATTTAAAGATTAAAAAAAGCTTTTGGACATCAGCCATCTGAGTGTGCTATGCATTTTTTCACCTTTATCAGATATAATTGAGCGTCATTTGCACAGAAAGGGCAGGAGATCTTGGAGTGCTCTATGGGTCGTCCCTAGCCTGATTCATCAGCCGGTTTTACTTCGTTTCACTTCGTACAAACCGTCTGACCTCACAGCCTTAGATTTCGTTCAGTCGACAGTAGGGGGTACTTTTTGTCATTTAACCAGTTGCTGCTATTTGGTCGTCATGTGTGTAATGCGCTGCTAACAGGGATAACTAGTATATTAAGCTTTTCCCAAATCCTGTAGGAAGAAGGGCAATAATGTCTTTCCCCTTGATAAACATTCTCTTTGTTCCGGCTTTAAATCCTTGATCTCGGGAATCGTTGACAACACTGAATATATGACTCTTCGCTGATTGGCTGGTGCTTGAACTTGCACTTCCAGGGTTTTGCGAAACTGTATTTTGATTCCTGACCTAGTCGCTGAAGAAAAAAGAAACTGAGCAGAGGCACTAGGTGGTGCCAGCCTGACTAGGTTGTCCCAGTGGCAGCATATAAATTGAAAAGAGGAGTGGGCCAAGGACAGAGTCTTGTGACACACCATGTCTGAGAATGTTCGGTTTAGATTGTAGGATTTTAGCAGGGTGAAAGCGGTGCCAGTAGCAGGATTGGTACATGTGATGGCCCATGTTATTATAGTGACACTTTTGACGATGCAGTATCACGATATTCCAAGTTATTGTTACACCCCGAATTCCCAAGAAACAAAGAATGGAGCAGGAAGGGACTGTCGGGTCATGTGTGTTTGGTTTGACTTGGCTCGGGTCTGAGAGGGGAGGAGCTTGGGCGGTGGGGTGACATTTGCGTGACATTTGGATGGTGACTTACATGAAAGGTCTTGCCATGTGAGAGTTAGCCTATGTTAGCTCGGTGATGCGTCAGCTATGTGACTGGGTACACAACGCCTCCGCCGGGGTCTAACCAGGGATGAGGTCTGCATATGTTTGCAGAGTAATTACAAGATGGCGTCTATCTCCTTCAACGCCACAGTGCAAATGAATGAAGGCATGAAGTAGGTTGTGTGATTGTAGTCATTAGCATTTTAAGTAGCGCTACACAATCAGTGACATTAACCAAAAACATGATTGCTAATTTCCTCTGCGACGCCAAACAAAACAGAGATTACACCATCTTATAGTTAATAATAATAATGATAATAAAGTAGTGAAGCCTTCAGGGGGAAATCTTTCTGTAATAATTATGGGTATTTGTGAGGAAAAGTAGTAATCTTTAGAGCTGAAGTGTAAAGTGTAGGCCCATGAAGATGCAAACATGTTGTGACCAAGAACGGGTAGAGCGGCTGGATTGCAGTGAGAAACACAAGTAACGATGATGGAGGCAGGTTTGGCGTGGTCCACAATTTTTAATGTCTTTTTTAAATTCTCCAAAACTGCCAGTGCAAAAACAGTGTGGTGCAAAACAAAAAAATGCATGGAGGATCGGGAGAAGCAGGTCTCTCCAGCAGCAGAACATAGAATGATACAATCAGGCGCCTTATAGGCAAGTTTCAGCTGACGTCAAAATGTAGTTTGGAACAAAATCCATTAAATTACTTAAAGTGAGTAATGTAATCTAAATACTTTAGTTACTTGATTTGCTGTAGAGAAGCAAAGACGAGGATAATCGTAACATAAGATGTAGTTTTGTCTGCTAAAAGAAAATAAAAAGCCCAGACTTTACTTAACCAAATTAAAAATATTCTTGATAGAAGAAGAGGAGACACATCCGCTCAGCTTTAGTCCTGTTAAATCCTGTTTTAGACCTGTTTTAGTCCTGTTTTAGTCCGAGTTTAGTCCTGGTTTTAGACCTGTTTTAGTCCTGTTTTAGTCCGAGTTTAGTCCTGGTTTTAGACCTGTTTTAGATCTAGTTTAGCTCTAGTTTAGACCTGGTTTTAGTCCTGGTTTAGTCTTGGTTTAGACCTGGTTTTAGTACTGGTTTAGTCCTGGTTTAGACCTGGTTTTAGACCTGGTTTTAGTCCTGGTTTAGTCCTGGTTTAGTTCTGGTTTAGATCTTGTTTAGACCTGGTTTTAGTCCTGGTTTAACCTTTGAGTTAACCTTTTCACATGACCTGCAGAGCAAAAAAGCAAATAATAACACGTCAGATTATGTAGTTGTAACAGGGTGGTCACTGGTACGATAATTTCCCACCACGCTGTGTCCTTGAATGTGACGCTGCGTGTGGCGCTCGCTGCATCATAAACCAAAAAAAGGTGCACATGCCTCAGGGTTGTTGTCGGGGCTTTCTGCGGGTGGCTGTACATGGCGCGTGTGTTGTATGAAGTTGCTGGTGGTGACGGCCCTGCCGTGGGCTCTGAGTCTCCAGTCTGGTCCTGGTCTGGTCCCGGTCTGGTGTCGGTCTCAGTTTCGGTCTCAGTCCCAGTCTAGTCCCGTTCTGGTCCTAGTCTGGTCCCGGCCTGGTCCTGGTCTGGTCTCGGTCTCAGTCCCGCTCTGGTCCCAGTCTGATCTCAGTCCCGCTCTGGTCCCAGTCTGATCTCAGTCCCGGTCTGGTCCCGGTCTCAGTCCCGCTCTGGTACCGGCCCTAGATCAGTCCTGGTTCAGTCCGTATGCGGTGCAAAAGTCCGGCATCGCAGTCACAGAAGTCACATAAACGGAAAACGGCCGTTATCTGTTTTTTCCATTCTTCATTTAAACACAAAATTGAAAACTGAAAAAATTAATCATTATCCGTTTTTTCATTTTCATTTTGGTTTTGGAGACAAATAATGAAGAAAACTGTTGTTTTTTTGTTTACTTATTTTTGGTTTTATATTGAAAAATGAATGAATGATACACGGATTGTAGATGCCCTTTTTGTTGTAAACATGGGTTGATGGTGTTCAATACTTTTCTTGATGTTAACCATTGAATTGATTGCCACTGCTGCTTGTAATTCTGCTCTCAATTTCTCAAGTAGCTTTAGAATGTAGTTGTAGTTTATTGGATGCTTATTTATTTAATGGATGCAGTAGAGTTTAGGGCTTCTAGCGCAGTGCACTTTAACCCTCTAAAACTCAATGCACCTTAGTCCTGTTACACTTAAGCACTTTATAAATTAAAGACCAACTACAGCACTTTCTATTGTCTTTTACACATTTTATTAAGCCATAAGAGAAACAATTTTTAATGATTGTTTAAATAAAGAAACTGTGCAAATCCCACTGTACATTGCCTTTGTCCTTTGTTTTGCCAGACTTACCTGTATTTTATTGAAAGGGTTCCAGGTTCCAGGTTCCAGGGTTCCCACTCTTTTTTACTGACAAAATTTCAAAACTTTTCCATGATGTTTTCATGACCTAAAGTGAATTTTCCATGACTTTAAGGCACCTTACATGTGTAGAATTGATCGGACTTTTAGGGCTATAAATATGAAACTTAAACCCTTTCCACTCACCTTATGGTTTTTAACATTCAAAATACTCAGTGTATTTATTGTCGCCTCTTGTAAACAATAGGCGCAGACATACAAAAATAATCATAACAGCCTCATGAGAACTTAACAGAATGCTATAGTTGCGTGAAAGAGATACTAAAATTCCATGACTTTTCAAAATCTTTCATTAAAGTTACAGAATTCCATGACTTTTCCATTGCTTTAAAATGACATTTTCAATTTCTATGACTTTTCCAGGATTTCCATGACCGTGGGAATCCTGTATTTCCTCACTCACTCTCACAATGCCTTCTTGAACACTCAAAACCATCATTTCTAACCTTATTAACTTCTATTGTAGCCACTGCTGCCCTGGGACAGACAGAAGTGAAGCTGCCAATCTGTGCCATCGGCCCCTCTGACCACTCACAGACACCACATTCAGACGAGGCAAAGTGGGTGAAGTGTCTTGCTTAAGGACACAATGACCGCCTTGTACTGGAGCGCCAGAAATTCCCAGCGGTCTCCCATCCAAGTATTAGCCGGGCCTGGCCTTGCTTATCTTCTGAGATGTGACGAGATCAGCGTCGGCGCGTCAAAGCAAAACTGTAACTCCTGGCACCATGATGGAAAACTCCGAGTCCCTGTGCCAGCTGTGCAGAGAGAAGACACTAAATAAAGCTGAGAACATAGTGTCAGACCCTTCCACCTTCTGAGCTGCAGTCTGAGCTCCTTCACACCGAGAGGCTTTACAGAGCCCCACTAACAACAACATGTGTATAAAAATATCTTTATAAAGAAGCACGGAGTTTGGAGTTGTTTATCTACTTTCAATACAAGACCTTGGGATCCTCATGAACCCTCAAGACTGTGATAGTGTTGTCCATTTCAGTCTAGTGCAGTCCAGTCTGGCTATGCTTCTGTTGTCGGGAGTATTATACCTCTAATGATAACAAGGACTGAGCTGAAATACTTAGCTGTATTACCCATACTCCAATGTAGGACTTATTTTGTAGGACTTTCTGTCAATAATCTTACTTACAAAATATGTGTTTGTGTGTTTCAGAAAAAACATGGTATAAATAAAACGTGCTATTATTATTACATTGAATCAAATATACAGTATCTGAGCTAAACACATGCCCTTTATCAGTTATGGAAGAAGTACGGTATTTTCCGGGCTATTAGGCGCTCTGGATTATAAGACGCACTGTTATTGAATGGTCTATTTTCAAACTTTTTTCACAAATAAACCGCACCGGACTTTAAACGAAACACAACAGTTGGATGGGTCAGTGGGACTTTGTTTGGCGTGTTCACGGTGACTCTGGGCTTTGTTCAGTTGTGGCGTGTAGGGAGGGTGCTGTCTGGGACCAACGGATTGTCGGCGTGTTCGCTGTGACTCAGTTGTTCAGTTGTGACTCAGAGTGCCACATTGCACTCATTTTTTCGGTTCGTTCCTCCGTTCCATTCCTTGAATGAAGGGATAAGTGTGGCTGTGGGTGTTTGTCACTGCGCGGTCGCTGTCTGCTCAGTGTGTGTTTGCGTGCGCTGCGGGTGGTGCGGCTTTGTAGTTTACTGAAGTCGTGCTGGGACACCCGAGTGGATTCGTGTATAGGGCGCTCTGGATTGCGGGGCGCGCGGTCGTTTTTTGATGGGGTTAGAGGCTTAAGAGCGCGACCTATAGGCGAGTTTCAGCTGACGTCATTGTCATTAAAAGCCCGCATTGCATGCTGGGAAATATTTTGGTCGGAGGCAAGAAACACGATAGCGGTCAAACACAGTGCGTAACCTCGCGTATTTTATCCCCGATAATGGTAAATTCCTGCTGCATTATCGGGTGTACAAATAGAAGCACGGAAGAAGGAAAATGTCTTTTTCGTATTCTGAGTGAAAAGAACCGATAACGGCGAATTAAATGGTTTTCAAACATTCGCAGAGCAAACGTAGAAGATCCTAGCAAACCGTGGACTTCCCAGCATGCAACGCGCGCTTTTGTCAACAATGAAACTCGCCTATAGCCCGGAAAATAGTAAGTAATCATAGTAATCATGCAGATTTTACTATCTAATAAAGCTTCAAATGTAGTGATTTTAATAAAGATTATGCCAATATTTTTTCCAGCTGTTTTTATTTGTAATTTTTGTTTGCTCAAACCAAGGACATTAAAAATCAACCCCTCAGCCTTTTCAGCAAGTCTCAAACTTTTACTTTTCAGTCCTTTTCAGTCCTGTTCAAAAATGTAGCGGAGTAGAAAGTACAGATACCTGCTCTCAAGTATCCGCTTCAAAATCTACTTAAGTAAAGTACAGATACCTACAGTTTTTACATAAGTGCAGTGCTTTACGACATTTATTGTGCTATGTTCCACCACTGCCTACATTTGAGAGCAAACAAGACGAGAGAGTTGAGAGTGCTCTGATGCTGCAGATCTATTGAAGATGAGCTCCTCAGTGGCTCCTAATTGGACGGGGAGCGGGGGACACCGGCGATGTGCTGGAGATGAGACCGGAGTGGACGCCTGGAGGACACACTTGGACATGTCCTGGATCAATGTGTGATCGGAGACGTGTCCACAGGGACCAGCGCCGTGCTCCTCATTACGTTACAGTGAGACAGCTCCTCTGCGGCTGTAGCGGTGTGCGGTGTGTGGTGCGTGAGGGTCTGTGGAGCAGGCCCATCACTCAGAGTCAGTGTGTTGGCTCAGGGAATGTCAGTCAGGCTTTCAATGAACTGATGAAGAAGAAAATGAAGAGGAAAGGTGGATTTACACGAAACATGGGTCACGTGTGGGTCACATGGAATCCAAACTCATTTAAATTACAGCATTCACATCACAGACAAAGTACAAAGAAGTGGACTGAGGGAGAGTGACGTCACCCATTGTGTTTGGCTCCAGTGAAATGAAGCTCAGCGAGGCTTGCACTTATAGGGGTGAATTTGGAGCCCAGTTAGGAATAGGAATTTATTTATTGACAAAATAGTGAAATAAAAATACCAGGATCATGTAGAGTGGGTTAATGTGAACTATTTAAGACAATTATTTAGAAGATCTGTTATGAGACGAACTGAAGACCCTCAAACATAAGTAAAGATTAAACCCTGAATTCAACTTTTTTATCATAAGGCCAGTTTCAGCAATTCTCAAAACGATGTGGCACTGTGAGACGTGGAAAGCTAGAGCATACATCTACACTTAACACACTTCTGTGGGCCACATTTTTACGTATTTTTTATGACATGCATTGATGTATAATATAATGTTTTAGACATTGGAGCAAGTGTTGTGCATCAACAAACAGAAGACAGATGTGTTGCTCATCTGCACTAGCTTTGTTTGGCTCAACATGCTGATGGAAAAAAGTAGTTGTCCTGGTGAATAGTGACTTTGTCCTAGTTGAAAAGGTCCATATCATGCTATCTTCTGATCTGTGTTATGATGTTGTTTTCTATTAAAACATACCTGGAGTTGTGCTCATTCGCACTAGCCTGATTTATCAGCTGGTTTCATTTCATGGAAACCATCTGACCTTGTAGCATTAGGATTCGTTCGCTTGACAGTAGGCGGGTATTTTTTTTATTTAACCATCCATCCATCCATTTTCTTCCGCTTATCCGGGGCCGGGTCGCGGGGCCAGCAGCCTAAGCAGGGACTCCCAGACTTCCCTCACCCCAGACACGTCCTCCAGCTCCTCCAGGGGAATCCCGAGGCGTTCCCAGGCCAGCCGAGAGACATAGTCCCTCCAGCGTGTCCTGGGTCTTCCCCGGGGCCTCCTCCCGGTGGGACATGCCCGGAACACCTCCCGAGGGAGGCGCCCAGGAGGCATCCGGAACAGATGCCCGAGCCACCTCAACTGGCTCCTCTCGACGTGGAGGAGCAGCGGCTCTACTCCGAGCTCCTCCCGTGTGACTGAGCTCCTCACCCTATCTCTAAGGGAGCACCCAGCCACCCTGCGGAGGAAACTCATTTCGAGCGCTTGTATCTGCGATCTCTCCTTTCGGTCACTACCCAGAGCTCATGACCATAGGTGAGAGTAGGAACGAAGACTGACCGGTAAATCGAGAGCTTCGCCTTTCGACTCAGCTCCCGCTTCACCACAACGGTCCGATACAGCGACCGCATCACTGCCGAAGCTGCACCGATCCGCCTGTCAATCTCACGTTCTGTCCTTCCCTCACTCGTGAACAAGACCCCGAGATACTTGAACTCCTCCTCTTGAGGCAGGGAGTCTCCACCCACCCGGAGAGGGCAAGCCACCTTTTTCCGGTCGAGAACCATGGCCTCGAACTTAGAAGAGCTGATCTTCATACCAGCCACTTCACACTCGGCTGCAAACCGCCCCAGTGCACATTGCAGGTCCTGACCTGATGAAGCCAACAGAACAACATCGTCCGCAAACAGCAGAGATGAAATCCTGTGGTCCCCAAACCGGACCCCCTCCGGCCCCTGACTGCGCCTAGAAATTCTGTCCATAAACACAATGAACAGAACCGGTGACAAAGGGCAGCCCTGGCGGAGTCCAACATGCACCGGGAACAGGTCTGACTTACTGCCGGCAATGCGAACACAGCTCCTGCTCCGGTCATACAGGGACCGGACAGCCCTTAGCAAAGGGCCCCGGACCCCATACTCCCAGAGCACCCCCCACAGGACACCACGAGGGACACGGTCGAATGCCTTCTCCAGATCCACAAAACACATGTGGACTGGTTGGGCAAACTCCCATGAACCCTCGAGCACTGATGGAGAGTGTAGAGCTGGTCCAGTGTTCCACGGCCAGGACGAAAACCACACTGCTCCTCCTGAATCCGAGGTTCGACTATCGGCCGGATTCTCCTCTCCAGTCCCTGGCATAGACCTTACCGGGAAGGCTGAGGAGTGTGATCCCCCTATAGTTGGAACACACCCTCCGGTCCCCCTTCTTATACAGAAGATTTATTTAACCAATCGCTGCTATTTAGTTGTGACGTATGTAATGTGCCAAATCTTTTAGGAAAAAGGGCAATAACGTCTTTCCCCTTGATAAAATTCACCAAACATTCTCTTTGTTCCATTTTTAAATCCTCGATCTTGGGAATCATTGCCAACACAGAATGTATGGCTTCGTCTACATCCATCTCGACCGCTTTGTTTACTGTTGTGTTGTTCCACAAAAGGGACCCAGACAGACACTTGAGTTTGACGTCATGGTTTCACAGTTCTTCGCTGATTGGCCGGTGCGCGGGCTACAACTTCCAGGGTTCTTACAAACGGTCTAGTGCAGTGGTCTCAGACTCGAGGCCCGGGGGCCAACTGCGGCCCTGAGAAGGATTTTTTACGGCCCTCCACTTAATCCCAAAAAATAAGGTCAGTGCGGCCCATGGTAGATGTACGCACAAACCCACCTCCCTACCGCGGGCCGCACTGACAGATGAAGCTGCAATCGGTGCCCATGCAGATTCACAACAGATTATTAACACAGCTTACATCCCAAAACTCAATTTACAGCAGTTGTGAAGCAACGAGTCTAAGTGGATCTGTTAATACAAGTACACATGCACATACAGCTTTTTTTTTTCGTGCAACCGCTATTTACTGAATACTCAATGTGGCCCAGCCTCACTCAGACTTTATCTAATGTGGCCCCCAGGTAATTTGAGTTTGAGACCCCTGGTCTAGTGCATTCTCATTCCTGATTTAGTCGGTGGAGAGAAATTAAATTGAGAAGAGGCACTAGGTGGAGCCTGGCTACATTCACACATGTTTAATACACAAACCCTTCAGGCTGATGTCTTCTCTCAAACTGAAAACACTCCAATGTGCTCCAGTATGTTTTTATAATATATGCACCTTCACTAGAACCATTTGGACACCTTCAGTCCTGAAACTGTCAAAAAGGTAAAAGGTAGCAGTTAACTTGAAAGCTGGAACAGAACATTTTGAGCTTTGGAGATGTGGACAGGCTAATAATAAATTGTTACTCAAACATGTGCGAATGAAACAAAACAGAACTCCATGTATTTTTTGCATAATATAAGTTGTTTAAAAAGAGTCCAACTAGACATTTCAGGACTCTGTAGCTCCTTATCCGTGGGAGCAGATGCATAAGACCCATATGAATTATTCAGTCGAGCTCTCATTGATCTGATATTGTACACACAGTCTCCTGCTCGTGCCTTCTCCCTCAGTCTGACAGCTGAACGTGCACACCCCTGATGCACGTGCACACTCCTGGAGCACGTGCACGCCCCTGGAGCACCTGCACAGTTTTACAGCACGTGCACACTCCTGGAGCACTTGCACAGTTTTACAGCACATGCACACTCCTGATGCACATGCACACTCCTGGAGCACGTGCACAGTTTTACAGCACGTGCACAGTTTTACAGCACGTGCACACTCCTGATGCACATGCACACTCCTGGAGCACGTGCACACTCCTGGAGCATCTACACACTCTCGGAGCATGTGTACACCTCTATATCATGTGTACACTTCTATATCACGTGTACACTTCTATATCACGTGTACACCTCTATATCACGTGTACACCTCTATATCACGTGTACACTTCTATATCACGTGTACACTTCTATATCATGTGTACACCTCTATATCACGTGTACACCTCTATATCATGTGTACACTTCTATATCACGTGTACACTTCTATATCATGTGTACACCTCTATATCACGTGTACACTTCTATATCATGTGTACACTTCTATATCACGTGTACACTTCTATATCATGTGTACACTTCTATATCACGTGTACACTTCTATATCACGTGTACACTTCTATATCATGTGTACACTTCTATATCACGTGTACACCTCTATATCACGTGTACACTTCTATATCATGTGTACACCTCTATATCACGTGCACACCTCTAGAGCACGTGCACACCTCTATATCACGTGCACACCTCTAGAGCACGTGCACACCCTGAGAGGCCTTTGGTAGTGGTCCAGGGGAGAGGCGTCCCACGGGGCTGCTGGGAGCTGATGGAGGGAGACAGGAGCTCAGCAGGAGAGAGTCCACCACGCTGCGCCCCCTCCAGAGGGACAGGTGAAGGACTGCACCCCAACACGCAAAGCACACAGAGGAGAATGAGAAAAATCAACTACTAATGAAACAAAAGGCACTTTGGAACTTCGCTTTACCCTAAATGTTACTGTTACTTCATAACATTACACAACTGCATAAAACTAATCTATCCTACTTTTTAAACATCAGTTATTACTAAAATATATTGTGAAAAACATACATTCTTATACTGAATCGACTTGCATCTTCACAGATCTGAGCAGTATCTTAGATAAATAGGTTTGATACCAAACTGTGGAAGTTTCCAGTCAAAGCAATAACCTCGTTGAGGAGACAGGCAGATGACGAACACTTCATCAGAAAAGTTACAAAAAAGTCAGTGTGCACCTTTAAAGCAGTGGCCCCCAAACTTTTTTGCGCCACAGACCAGTTTTATGTCTGACAATATTTCATTTCACTGATGGGGGGGGGCTCTTAGGGATAATATTTTCAAAGACCGGTGTAATACTGTTTTAGTCTTGTTTTAGTCCTGATTTAGTTCTGGTTTAGACTTGATTTGGTGCGCTCTCACACGGCTACTTCGATTATTTGTTCCACATCAGGCAATACAATTGTTATTATGTAACATATAGACTCCAGTGTGGTCCTCTTTTACACCGGCAAACAAAACTAAATTAGTCTGATTTATGTTTCATCAATATTTATCTTTCAGTAGAAATATGTGCCCATTTTGGGGTTAGCCCAAGGGGTTAGAGAGACCGCACTAGAGTCTGGCATTTAGTGTGGAATCAAGCAGAACTAGACCACCCTTAGTTTAGCCTAGGTTTAGTCCTGCTTTTTTTTTTTGTTCTGTTTTATTGCTGGTTTAGTCCTGGTTTAGTCTTGGTTTTAGTCCTGGTTTAGTCCTGGTTTAGTACTGTTTTAGTCCTGGTTTTAGTCCTGGTTTAGTCTTGGTTTTAGTCCTGGTTTTAGTCCTGGTTTAGTCTTGGTTTAGTCCTGGTTTTAGTCCTGGTTTAGTCCTGGTTTTAGTCCTGTTTAGTCCTGGTTTAGTCCTTGTTTTAGTCTTGGATTTAGTCCTGGTTTAGTCCTGGTTTTAGTCCTGGTTTAGTCCTTGTTTTAGTCTTGGATTTAGTCCTGGTTTAGTCCTGGTTTTAGTCCTGTTTTAGTCCTTGTTTTAGTCTTGGATTTAGTCCTGGTTTAGTCCTGGTTTTAGTTCTGATTTAGTCCTGGTTTTAGTCCTGGTTTAGTCCTTGTTTTAGTCTTGGATTTAGTCCTGGTTTTAGTCCTGGTTTAGTCCTGGTTTTAGTCCTTTTTTTAGTTCTGATTTTGTCCTGGTTTTAGTCCTGGTTTTAGTCCTGGTTTTTAGTCCTGGTTTAGTCCTTGGTTTAGTCTTGGATTTAGTCCTGGTTTAGTCCTGGTTTTAGTTCCTGGTTTAGTCCTGGTTTTAGTCCTGTTTAGTCCTGGTTTAGTCCTTTTTTAGTCTTGATTTAGTCCTGGTTTTAGTCCTGGTTTAGTCCTTGTTTTAGTCTTGGATTTAGTCCTGGTTTAGTCCTGGTTTTAGTTCTGATTTAGTCCTGGTTTAGTCCTTGTTTTAGTCTTGGATTTAGTCCTGGTATAGTCCTGGTTTAGTCCTGGTTTTAGTCTTGGTTTTAGTCCTTTTTTTAGTTCTGATTTTGTCCTGGTTTAGTCCTGGTTTTAGTTCAGGTTTTATTTCAGGTATGGGAGGGGGGGTTTGCGTTTTGCAGCCTGGTACCAAACAACCCACGGTCTGGTACTGGTCCCTGGCCCGGGGGTTGGGGACCCCAGCCTTAAAGGACCTGTATTAAGCAAAATGGATTCTTGTGAGTTTTAAGACATGTCATAATGTCCTCAAAAACAGACCTGGAGTTTGAATAACCCTTTAATATTAGTCTGTCTACATCCTCAAAATGCACTGTTCCACCTTGTGATGTCATGAAGAGCCGTAGTTTTCAAGTTAACAGCTCCTTTTACCCTTTGTTCAGTAGAGATTGACAACTTCAGGGCTGAAATCATCCAAATCGAAGGTGTTGAGAGTTAAAAATCACAGCTGAGCACTTCCTGTATCACCACATCTCAACTCAGAACTCAGAACTCAGCCTAAATATGCAGGGTCTTTGTGTTAAATAAATGTAAATGAAACACAACACAACTCCAGGGATGTTTTGTGTTTTTTTTTTATTTTTAAGAAAGTTTTAGGTCATACAAAAGAATAAATATGCAAACCAAACAACCCAGATATGTTTTTGATGATGAAACAACATTATAACATGGATCAAAAGTGTGTAACATATAACTTATAAAGTATTTGAAAATGGTTCTGTGCTGGGTTGTGTTGTGTCAAGGGGAAAAAATATGAAAAGGAAAATTTGGGAAGAATTTTCTGGATTTTCCAGGATACACAATGTTGAGATCCTATGACACCGCCACCACCACTAAACAATACTTTCTGCTTGCACCATACATCAAGTGAGACTGGAGGAAACCAATAATCTCGGTCAGTCTTATAGTGTATGATATAGTACCCGTGTATGTGTACAAAATATAAATACTGTCTACAAGGCTGTACTTCTCATACTATGTTACTCATACTATAAATATGAAAACACAGCACCAGAGCTAACTAAAAAACGCAAAGAACCGTAAAGAAATGCACTGCCTCTATCTCATTTCCCCCACAATGCACTTTGACTTAAGATAAGCTTTGTTATTTACGTTTGTACGTTTTTTACTTTATAAAAGCCGTAGTCAGCAAATTTGAGCCAATATGTTTTTAGACAAATTCAGCAGCTCCTCTCTCTCCTGCGCTCCCCCAAAGCCTCCTCTCCTGCTGGGATTTGCAACGCTGACTTTTTATTAGGTCCAACGAAAAGAAAGTAAATATAGATTTAATCCTCTAGAATAAATAAGAAACAAATTATGATTTATTTTTCCAGTGAACACAAATATGTATGACATGTATGTATTACAACACTGTGATTTGATCATGTCAAATCTATCTGTCTGTCTGTCTGTCTGTGTATCCATCCATCTATCTGTGGCTATGTTCACACTGCAGCCTGAAGTGACCCAAATCCCGATTTTTTGGCCTCTATGTGAACTGTATCTGATCTTTTAATGACAGTCTGAACGACACAGATCCAAATTTTTCAAATGTGACCCAGGACACTTCGAAATGTGCTCCTAAAACCGATACATATCTGATCTTTTGACATGTGACTTCAGTCTGAACGGCCAAAGTTCATTCATTCAACCTACACGTTATCAACAAGCCACAAACGTCACTATTCTGCGCTGAAGTAGGTGAAAATTGTTAATGAACTCCGTGTCACTGAAGCGAAGCACATCACCACTCACCACTCTTGGCTACGTCTCCACGTCCACACGTTCCTTTCAACGAACGTCGCTGCCGCTGCCCCACAAAAGGCCAAGGCCAAAAACCTTGTCCTTCTCCTTCTAAATCTCCTCCTTAAAACAAGTAAGTTGTTCATGTTCTGGCTCTGGTACGAGAGGAACTTTAAAATCTCCAGGTGCTCAATGCTCGCGTCCATGTTTGGACAACTTCTGTAAACACAGAGACGCTCACTGCGGTTGACGTCATCGTGTCTCCAGTGCACATGCGGGACACTTTTGGGCCGTTTAATGTTCACACTGGAGTCACATACAAGTCGCATTTAATTGGAAATGTGAACGACCTCGCAAAAACATTGAATTTCACAAAAAAATCCGAATTGAGCATTAAACCCTGCAGTCTGAACGTAGCCTTAGTATCTGTCTATCTGATGCCCTCCCTGTGTCTCCCTGTACTTTTTCTCTATATTATTTTTACTTGTACATTTAAGTATTTATATAATTATGCCTTATTTGAGACCAGACTTTTGCTATTTTTGCTGCTTATTTTGAATGTATTTTTACCATTTCTATTTTTGCTCTTTGTTATTATAATATATTGTGATGTGTGAGCTACTGTGTCCAAATAATGTCCCTTATGTATGAGTAAAGTTTGTCTAAGTCTGAGTATAGACGTCTACAAACATGTTCTGAAATGTTCACTCGAATCATTTGGATGATTTCAGACCTGGAATTGCCAAACTCTACTGAACTTAAGGTAAAAGGAGCTGTTAACTTGAACATTTCTGCTTCGTGACATCACAAAGTGGAACAGAGCATTTTGATCTTTGGAGAGAGATTAATAATAAAGAAATACTCAAACATGTCAGAGGGATTATAGACTTGTTCTTATTACTCCTCATCTTGTAGAATGAGTCAGAGCAAAGCTGACTAAATAACTCTAGAGCACTCTATTTGAGAGCTGATATTAAATGGTTCTCTGTGAATCCCACATCATCACATCATTAGCTCTTGGATCACACGAGCATTTTCATTAGAGCCGATGTCATTCACTCACTAGTGTTCACTTACTTTATTCTTTTTAGGAATGGAAACTTTTATTTCTCTTAAACATACTTAATTTGGTACATATATTTGTGACATGCTCTCAAGCAAAAAAGATAATGATGCCCACACCCCAGTTCATATTGTGTTGCCATGGCAACTGGCCATAAATCTGTTCTCGCCAATGGGACATCCTGACCAAAACTTTGGTGTAGCCAAACCAAATTTGGTAACCAGAACACATCACACCTCTTCTGTGTGACCTGCACTGGCTCCCTGTCCTATACCGGGTGCAATTTAAATATTGTTAATTGTTTTCAAATGTCTGCACTCCATGGGTCAGTCTACTTGAGGGAGTTACTGCAGCCCTATACTCCCCCAGAGCCCTGAGATCAGCCGACCAGCTCCTGTTGGTCGAGCCCAAAACTCGGCTCAAGACAAGAGGTGACAGAGCTTTTTCTGTGGCAGCGCCCAGACTATGGAATTGCCTTCCTCTTGCTGTCAGATCCTCTCAGTCTGTAACGCAGTTTAAGACAAGACTGAAAACTCACCTCTTCTCCCTGGCATTTAGTACGAGCTAGTCAGGTTATCTTGGTAGTTTTAACATGTTTTCTGTATATTTGTATATGTAACTGTTTCTTCTATGCTGTTGCTGTTGACTTGTATGTGAAGCACTTTGGTCAACTGAAGTTGTTTTAAATGTGCTATATAAATAAATTTGAATTGAATTGAATTGAAATTGAATCATGGCAATTAGCTTATTTCATCAGACAGTTTCTACAAAGTGAAACCGGCACAGCATTAGGATTCAATCGCTCGACGGTAGACGGGTACTTTTTAACCAGTCGCTGTTATTTGGTTGTGATGTATGTAATGTGCCAAATCCCGTAGGAAGAAGGGCAGTAACGTCTTTCCCCTTGATAAAATTCACCAAACATTCTCTTTGTTTCGACTTTAAATCCTCGATCTCGGGAATTGTTGCCAACACAGAATGTCTGTCTTCATCTACATCCATCTCTCCCGCTTTGTTTACTGTTGTGCTGTTCCACAAAAGGGACCCACACAGGAGCTTGAGTTTGACGTCATGGCTTCACAGCTCTTCTCTGATTGGCCGGTGCACGGTCTACAACTTCCTGGGTTCTTGCAAACCGTCTAATGAAGAAAAATGAAACAGAGTGGAGGCACTAGGTGGCGCCAGCCTGGCTACATGGCAATAAGAACGAAAATAATACTGTGACCACGCCTCTTTACAAACCGGAACACTGCCATCATGGATTCAAAAATAATAATAAACACACATAGAAGTTTAGTTTAGTGCCGTTTAATTGAACAAGGAGCACGTGCAAACGCCTGAATCTCATAAAAGAAGAGGTACTTTACACCATATTTAGCTGAAGGTAGTTTCCATCTGCAGTCAGGTTAACAAACAGTTCAAATACATCCAAGTGTCCATCCAACCTGCACTCTCCCTTTTGTTCATTTAAAAACATCACAGTCCACAATCCACATTACTCAAATCAATGTACATAACACATAAAAATATACATAAATGGCAGGGTTAGGATCAGGTTAGGGTAAGGATTAGGGTTAGGGGTAAAATGGTAGGTTATGGGTTAGGGCATTGGTCCTGATCATTGCCGCTATATCTATTAATATTATTACTTATTATTTATTGACTGATATTGTGTACATGGTCAGTGTATTACATTTTTGTCAAAGCTCTTAAAACTGGCTGGTATCTGGTAACTGACTAACACCTTTTCTTCTTTTAATCATAAGTTTTGATATGTTTTACATTTTTACCAGTCACAGTGGGGACGGAATTAGCACAACAAAACATTCAAAAACAGCCACACCAGACTTATCTTTTGCTCTGCACGTTTATTTATGAAGTATAAAACCCCAGCACCGGTCATATCAGGCAAACAGACACACACATCACACCTCTCTTATTGGTTTACTTTGAGCCTCATCTAGATTTTTCTCTGCCTATCACCAGACGTCTGTGCTTCATCATGCATGCACAAAAGCACAGCCCGAGACACAGATTTGGGGGGACAGTTTGTCAATTCAGCCGGTGGGGTCTAAAATTGGCCTTACGGACCAGCCTCCTCTACATGTTGATTCATTCCTGTGGGCTGCGCTCGGGTCTGGTCCCTACAGTCGTCTCTCATTACTGTCAGGACGCAGGAAAGAGGGGAGGGGGCGTGGGGGCTCCCCTGTCCCGCCAGCCCATTTACACCGAGCCAGAGTCTGCAAATGTCACTCCTAACCAGGTGTTAATCTACTCACCGGATCATAGTGGTTACCAGGAGTCAATATATATTCACTGGACGTCTGACAGGAAAACGGCAAAACCAAAATGCGATGTTTTTGATGGGGAAAAACACATCGTAAGAAAATAAGCTTAATTGTTCTCTGTTATGTTGTTTTTTCAGACCAAAGTTTAGTTTTTGTTTTGTTTTTCATACCTGACAGTTTCAACTTTTCACTTGGAAAAAAGTTACAGAAAAAAATACTTTTGTTTTGCGAGTTTCATAAAGACACTACCTAAGATTTTAGATCTTAAAAACACAAAAAACAGATCTAGTTCATTTTAAAAGGTGCATTATGTAACTTCATCATCTACTTGTTTCTATAAATATGTCATTGCTTTGCCTTGAACGTTCCACAGTTGCCAACGTTACAAATAAAAAGAATTTGTGAATAAAAATTAATTCTGCTTTAAAAAAACATGTCAACACTTAAATCGTAATGAAAATGATTATTTGGAATTAAACTTTGGCTACATTCAGACTGCAGGACTTAATGCTCAATTCGGATTTTTTTGTGAAATCAGAGTTTTTTTTTGAGGTCGTTCACATTTCCAATTAAATGCGACTTGTATGTGATCTCCAGTGTGAACTTTAAATGCCCCAAGAGTGTCCCGCATGTGCACTGGAGGACACGACGACGTCACAAGCAGCGAGTCGGGATGAGACTGAGAAGGAGAAGGACGAGGTTTTTGGTGGTGACGTTGTGATAAAAATTTAGATTGTGGAAAGATTTCTCTCAATCTGTCTTGTGTAAATGAATGTGATTTCTAACTGAAACCCAGACCAGTCATTAACATGTGTAAAGGTTCATCAGACACAACTGTCTCCGCCTTCAGGAAACATTTGTTATCATCATCTGTATGTTCATTTAGCACCAGCCTCTGAAACCAAAGTCACTCTGCTTTGATATGTATGTAACTTGTATTTCTGTATAAATACTCAGAGCTCAAATGCTCTGGAAAGAGACATGGACAGAGACTTGGAGAGATACGCTGGGAGATGCAGTAGAAACATACTGCTGGTGGAGAGAGGCTGTTGGGCTCTGGCCAGAACAGGCCTAGGCCCTGTCCATATCTGCTGTAACAAGAATACACCTTGGTCTATATTCCAAAAACTCATCGGGCTTTGCAAATGGATTCATTATTTATCTTCAAGAGATATTTATTTTTTCCACGACAACGTTTTGTGGGGCAGTGGCAGCAACGTCGAACCAATGTAGAAAGGAATATGTGAGTGCAGAGTCACAGCCAAGAGTGGTGGGACTGATCTGTGCTTCACTGCTTCACCGACACGGAGTTCATACACAGTTTTGGTATGACGAGAAGAACGTTTGTGTACATTTGTGACATGTAGATGGAATGAATGTGACCTGGCCGTTTAGACTGAAGTCACATGTCAAAAGATCGGATACGTATCAATTTTAGGAGCAAATATCCAAGTGGCCTGGGTCGCATTTGAAAAAACTGGATCTTTGTCGTTCAGACTGTCATTAAAAGATCAGATACAGGTCACATAGGGGCGAAAAAAAACAAAAAAAAAAACGGACATGGGTCACTTCAGGCTGCAGTTTCAACGTAGCCTTAATTCCGAAGTAAGTGGGTGGTTTATTCCAATTTAAAAACCAAATCAATTTATTCCTTAATCATGTAAACGTTTATTCTTCTTAAAAATAATTCTGGTTGTTCAGTGCATGCTCGTTGGGTCACCCTTCTGTCCTGGTGTTGAACTTTTATCCACGTCTCTTTTGGATTTGTGAGCGGGATGTGGGAGTGGGCTGAGGTAGAGCAGCCTCACACTCACTTTGCCTTCTTCCTCCCTTCTCCTCCTCAGCCGACAGACGTAAAGCCTGATGAGAGAATTCTTGAGCTGCTGCTTCGTTATCATCGGAACGACTGCGAAAAAAGTCTGGATCATGTTTGTGTCCGTAACAATAAACCGAGATGATAAAAAAGCCAGTAGCAGCTGAAGTGTGTGTTTTCTTCTGGTCAACATAAATACATTCATACGCCCCCTGTCCAATCAGAAGACAATTTAACGTGTTTTCCATGTAAACCTCAATTCAGAATTATTATTTCCAGGTAAACTCGAAGGAGAATATTTTAATTCCTAACTATTTAATACAGAACATCATGAAAACGTGGCCACTATGACATTAAACATCTCTACTTTACATTTATTCAATTACAGGTGGTTTTATAGCTCAAAAATACCTTGAAAAACATTCATTTTAACTGTGAGCGGGGTCGCCTCTCCACAGATCTGACCTGTAACTTGTTTTGGTTTGGTCTCCATGGAGATAGGAAGCTTTAATGCCACACTGTGAATCATTCCAGGCAACGCAATAACATCTCCATGAAGACAAAGAGATAGTGTATCCACTACCGACAAAAATAAATCACAACAAACCGTTAAAAAGCTCAAACTGAAGCTGGTCTCCGTCTATGACCACGGTGGGTTTTGTTAGTGTTTCCGTGTAGATGTCTTCCCACCTGGATTATAAAAAATGTCCTCTTAGGAATTCAACGGGGCGCAGAAAGATGGATGTGTGGAATTTGTGCTGGAGTGATGTTTTTCCCCAGAGGACGGATGGGTGCAGCGATCAGGGTGTCATTTGGCACCCTGACACCCATTGTGTTGTTTATTGCCTAGAATCCATCACAGGAAATGCTTCGGATTGTAACTTCAAAATAAAGCGTTCTCATTAGGAGCCAGGGCACTCTTAAAATCTCATTTGTCCAAGTTTAATAGCGCTTAGATGGAAACATTGGAAGAAGCTCGGTCGATGAGAGTTGTGAAAGCTACTGTTTGGAATGGAATGGGAGACTGGCAATCGGAAGCACCGTATTTTTCTGACTCAGTCTCACTTTTATCATGGTTGGGGTGGTCCTGCGATTTATAATCCAGGGCGATTTATTTATCAGAATTTTCACACTGAAGCCTGCAAGAGGGCGCTCTAGGCTTGTGCACCAGTATCTACTACTACTACTGTTCCTCCTGTACTACTACATGGATCTATTAAAATAACCGGATATGGTGTTGCTGCTTGTAGCTGCCTCCAGTTGACGTAGTGTCACTCACTGGAATTTCAGCAGGAAAAATCCCCCGGACCAAAACAAGATTTTTCTCATAGAGCACAATGTAATCACAAACTGCTCGTGTTTGTCTGACAGGGCACCTACAACTTTCAAAAATGTTGGATTTGTTGGTGATTTTGACCTATTTTCAGATCATAAACTTTTTCTCAGCTCAAAATCCTTCAGTTGTCTTAAATAACACTTTATATTTGTTAGCTTCGGCTCAGCTCTGCTCCGCTCTAGCTCCTCTCGCTCCGATTGGTCAAAGTGATCACGTGATACACAAGCCCGCGCTCCGTGTGTGCTTGAGTGCATTTGCATGTGCTTGTGGGAGAAAAGACACTACTGCGCATGCTCGGTCGGCCCAGAGCCACTGGAAGTATCTAGCCGGGCTAAAGGCGAAACTGGGATCATGAGCCTTTGAGCTCAGCCCACTGACTTGAATGGGCGGCCATTTTGAAACCCCGGGGCTTGTACTACTATTCCTCCTGTACTGTGCATGTCTCCTGCAGAGAAAGTCGCTGTCCTGTCTGTATCATGTTAGTTGATCGCACCATTACTTCTGTACCACTGAAAATGTAAATTTAAGTGACTTCAGTGACACCAGAACCATCCTGTCGGGATTCAGAAAAGCTGGAATAATTCTAACTGGAACTGATGCTGAGTCTGACGACAGCGACACAGAAGAGGAACCGGTGCTCTGTTTACCTCTGGACGTCGCGGAGTTGCTCAGAAGTGACACAGAGGATGAAGAATTCAATGGATTCTGTGATTTGGAGTGAGATGGAGAGTTTGGTAAACTTGTTCTGTTTTGTTGTTTATGTTATAGTTTATCTGAAGAACTGTTCATATGTGACGTTAACAGTCTGTTGTTCTTTGTTCTATTGTCATTACTAGAACTTGACTTTGAAGATGAAATGTCGGTCTCTGATTTTACATATACCCAGGTGGTTAGACAATATTTTCCTACTGTAGGGTGTCCGTGAATGCGTCCACCTGTGTGTCCGCGTCTGCGTCGCTGTGCGTGGCTCCTGGCGTAACAATTAGAAAAGGGTGCGTACACCGTTGAGAGGCAGTTGGGGCTTTCGGTGGTTAGTGAAAGAGGTGTGTGTGTTGTCTGGAGTAGGCGATGGTGACAGCGGCTGCTCCTAATGCGCTCCAGGCCCCATGTAGAGTACTCTCCTTCTAGAATCCAAGTAGAGGCTCTTGGTGGTGTATATGTGCAGGGGTGGTGTTTGATGGTGTTTGTGTGTTAATTAGTGTATTTTTATGCGGCAGATGTGGTTTTCTGCTTGTAAATTTTCACAAATTCTCTCATAAATCTCAAATTCTCATTGTCTCAAATTGTCCCAAATTTTTTTAAGTTCTTAGGAAAGGACTCTGCAAAGTCTGATCTCAGAGTTCGCCCATAAACTCCTTTATCAGTAGAGCTAGTGTAGTAGTTGCTATAGTGTATTTATTTATTGACTGAGGTAGTTTGTGCAACAGAGGATAGTGCAATGTAGCAGCACCTTGCACTTTAAAACATCTAAATTCTCAGCACTAAAACCATCCACCTATCACTGTACATCTAAAAGAAAAGAAAGAAAATACTATAGCACCTTTAATATATTTGCACAGCACTTGTACTTTGGTTCCTGAAACCTGGGATTCAACTGTTTGTCTTGGTTTGATTCATCTTTGTTTTTTTTGTTTTTTTTGCGTTGCTAATATCGTTTTTGTGTGGTTTAGTTGAGTCCCAGATTTTAGCTCCAAATTGTTGTGTTGAATATGTACCTTTTTTTAAATGTGTAAAAGTGAACTCTTTTTTAATATAGTTAACTAAATAAAGAATTGTATTTTTTTCCCCCACTATTTACTGCCTTGAACTCCTCCACTTGAGGCAATGGGTAATGACCGAAAGGACGAGATCGCGGATACAAGCGCTCGAAATTTGTTTCTTCCGCAGGGTGGCTGGGTGCTCCCTTAGAGATAGAGGAGCTCGGAGTAGAGCCGCTGCTCCTCCACGTCGAGAGGAGCCAGCTGAGGTGGCTCGGACATCTGTTCTGGATGCCTCCTGGGCGCCTCCCTCGGGAGATGTTCTGGGCATGTCCCACCGGGAGGAGGCCCCGGGAAGACCCAGGACAGGCTGGAGGGACTATGTGTCTCAGCTGGCCTGGGAACGCCTCGGGGTTCCCCCGGAGGAGCTGGAGGACGTGTCTGGGGTGAAGGAAGTCTGGGAGTCCCTGCTTAGACTCCTGCCCCCACGGATAAGCAGAAGAAAATGGATGGATGGATGGATATTTACTGCCTTTGTCCTATGTTTTGGCCAGACTTACCTGTGTTATAATTAAATAAATATAAGAAAGCGGGGATTCCCTTTTTCTTTTTTCTCCCCTGCTACATACAAAATAAATTTCACCCAAAAAGTGCGACTTATATATGTTTTTTTCTTCTTCATTACTCATTTTTTTGGCTGATGCGACTTATACTCCAGAGCGACTTATAGTCCAAAAAATAAGGTACAAAAATATTTTTAAATACCTGATCTTTACTGTATTAAAAACATGAAAAACAGAACTATATTTCTACTTAAAGAGTTCATATTAGGCTGAAGTATTTTATAATGTTCTTTCCAATCACAAACAGACCTGCAGTTTGTGTTTTGTTCCATTCACACGTTTAACACGCAAATTCTGCATATTTAGTTCTTGTCTCAAACAGAAAACACTCCATACACTTTCCTTAGTATCATTTGGACAATTTATTGGCTGTAGATCTGTCGATTAAAACGCTCTTGCCTTATCATCGAGATTGCGATATATTGAACTTTTCGGCACAGCCCTAAACCGTACAGTCACCGACAAGAACTAACTCCTATTTCAACTTGTACTTGTACTTGAGTTCCACTTATCCCAGCCGTCCTCCGAGGACCAGTCACAACTTTGCCAAAGGTAATATTGTCTTTGGAAAGCACCGAAGTGAAACATGCATTATTCAAGGCATCTGGACAACTTCAAAGAGAAGATGTAAGCAACCGGAGAGCTCAAGGTGCTATTCGCCATCAGTTTTACAAGTTGTTGCAAGTATTACACCTTTAGATGGGAGCGAAGGAGAAGGGGAGAAAAGTAGAAAGTCCTCTATTCTACAGGGAAGTGCTTTTCATGTGCTAGAGGAGGAGTAGTTCTAAAATGGTTGAGTCACGGTGCTTTCGTGATATGGGTGAGGAGTCCGAAGATGAACCTTGGTTGACACTGCGAGAGGGAATGAATGAGGAAAAAGTCTTATGATCCAAAACTGAGCTAAAAGATTGTAAGAGTCTTGGTTTCAGAGTTTGGTTCATATCAAAAGGTGACGACACGGGTTAGGTGCTAAAAAGATGACAAGAACTGCAAGAAGGGGCTATCCTGATCTCTGACTGGGTAAAAGATGCCCTCGCTTTCATGAAACTGGAGAAAATAAAGCACTCGCTCAAATTTATTTTTATTTTTAGATCGTGTGTTGTGTTTGATTTCATATATTCATGGGTATAAAATGTTTAATATAACTATGAGAAATGTTTTAGTGGTTCTGTGTTTTTGTTTTTTGTTTTTTTGGTTTCCTTATGTAGGCCTTTTGTTTTGTCCGTCTGTTGGAAGTGTGTTTTTGCTCATTTTTGCTTTTTAGATTTAGAAACAAACAAACAAAAAAAAGGGTGTACATTGTAAGCTGTTGATATCATTTAGCCCTGGATATTACACCTCTCTATGTACATTGTCTTTTACATTTTGAAAAATCCTAAATAAACCATACATTAAAAAGAAAAAAAAAAAAAAAAAAAGAACTGCAAGAAAGGTGCAATGTTTTTTGTTGTTTTTTTCCCACTCGATTCACAAATTCAATGAGTGAGTGTCAAGTTTTTAATTATAATAATGCAGGTCCAACTTGAAAAACCAGGGAAAAATACACAAGGCTCAACTCAGATTGAAGATTTTTATTTGAGTAGTAGCAGTAGCAGTAGTAGTAGTAGTAGTAGTAGTAGTAGTAGTAGTAGTAGTAGTAGTAGTAGTAGTAGTAGTAGTAGTAGTAGTAGTAGTAGTAGTAGTAGTAGTAGTAGTAGTAGTAGTAGTAGTAGTAGTAGTAGTAGTAGTAGTAGTAGTAGTAGTAGTAGTAGTAGTAGTAGTAGTAGTAGTAGTAGTAGTAGTAGTAGTAGTAGTAGTAGTAGTAGTAGTAGTAGTAGTAGTAGTAGTAGTAGTAGTAGTAGTAGTAGTAGTAGTAGTAGTAGTAGTAGTAGTAGTAGTAGTAGTAGTAGTAGTAGTAGTAGTAGTAGTAGTAGTAGTAGTAGTAGTAGTAGTAGTAGTAGTAGTAGTAGTAGTAGTAGTAGTAGTAGTAGTAGTAGTAGTAGTAGTATAGTAGTAGTAGTAGTAAGTAGTAGTAGTAGTAGTAGTAGTAGTAGTAGTAGTAGTAGTAGTAGTAGTAGTAGTAGTAGTAGTAGTAGTAGTAGTAGTAGTAGTAGTAGTAGTAGTAGTAGTAGTAGTAGTAGTAGTAGTAGTAGTAGTAGTAGTAGTAGTAGTAGTAGTAGTAGTAGTAGTAGTAGTAGTAGTAGTAGTAGTAGTAGTAGTAGTAGTAGTAGTAGTAGTAGTAGTAGTAGTAGTAGTAGTAGTAGTAGTAGTAGTAGTAGTAGTAGTAGTAGTAGTTAGTAGTAGAAGTAGTCAGTAGTAGTAGCACTTTAAAGCAAACAAATATGCTTAATGAAATTAAATGTACATTTTACAATTTCATTAGTGATATATACATTATAATATTTACAATTTATATAATATTTCTTATATTTATTTATAATATTTATTTATAATATACCTTTTACATATTAACTTAATTAGCAAAAATTTTAACTAAAGTATAATTTTACCAATCAATTTTAATCCTAATTATAACTTTTTAATATTATATATATATTTTAAATGACTATATGAAATAAATGTAATATTTTATTATTTAAGACAAATGTTAATAAATTCAAGAATAGTTTTTAAGTGCTAAATAGTGATGTGACGTTCTGTATCGAGGCTTCGAAGTGTGTGTCGAGTAGGGACGGGGTGTATCGAGGCTTTGAAGTGTGTGTCGAGTAGGGACGGGGTGTATCGAGGCTTTGAAGTGTGTGTCGAGTAGGGACGGGGTGTATCGAGGCTTTGAAGTGTGTGTCGAGTAGGGACGGGGTGTATCGAGGCTTTGAAGTGTGTGTCGAGTAGGGACGGGTGTATCGAGGCTTTGAAGTGTGTGTCGAGTAGGGACGGGGTGTATCGAGGCTTTGAAGTGTGTGTCGAGTAGGGACGGGGTGTATCGAGGCTCGCATTCATTTAGGGGAGGAGCTGAAAATGATGACGTCCAAAGCCTCGCTGCCCGGCTGTACCACGTGACTGATTCAGGAAGTGGTTCGGATTTTGCTGCGATTTCCATTTTCATCATTTCCAAATAATCATTTTCCATACTGCCAGTGTATAGACACACAGTTACACTACCATCTCTACAATATACATGTTTTGCATACTTCTTTATTTTGCTGACAGTTTTATTCACAGGCTTTCTGCAAAATGTCGCACACTTCAAATTCATGTCAACTGATATTTTTGTGTCCAGTAGACGTCCTGCTAGAGCAAGTGAAGCTTCAAGAAGCTTCGCGCTAGAGTGAACCAATTTTTTCATTTCCTCACCGGTGTGTCTCTGTTTCCCCTCACATTCCTTGGTTTGGTTTGGTTTGGTTTGGTTTGCACACCTGGGCCTAATTAAATGATTGAGACAACACCTGTTTACCTGTGTTTCCTGCTGCCACCTACTGGACACACTCAAAATAACCTCATCAACTAATAAAAAAGGGGAGAGGAGAGAGCAGAGGTGAGACTTGGAGCAGAGGGGCTGGGCTTTTTGACTTGACAGTGAGATAGGAGCTGAGCCACGTTTGATCCTCTTTTGAGCCATTAAACACCCAAAGCTTTACTCCACCCTTAAACAAAATCTGAAAAATCCTCCAGAGTGGGCGGTGCCTGGCGGGTTGGGGGGAGCGGGTGTGGGGCAAGCTCAAATCACGCCCTTTTCTCCAGACATTGCGGGACATCGCAGTGACCAGCGGTGCCAGGCAGGGGCGGGGCTGAGAGGGGCTCCTCATGTGTCGTCCGTAAACTCCAGTGTCTGCGCTCGTCACATAATAACCTGCGTCTGACTCATTGGCGGCCGTTAGTCCAACTCGAAAATCCAAATGTTCTGACCGTAGTTGATCCTAAAGAGGCCGTTACAGACACGACTTTGACCCAAATGTCAGATTTTTAACAAATATGCACTAAAATGACAAAATAAGGCCAGGAATATGTATACACTTCTATTTTAGACCCATTTACACAGCTAATCAGTAGAAAAACGTGATTTTGGTGTTTAGTGGCCCTTTAAATGTAGAGGCATCACTTTGAAACTTCTGCTGTAGTTTACTCACATAAATGTAACCGAACAATATATTACAAGTTTATAATCATGTGATATTTTCATACAAAAGCAGTGTTGGGGAGTAACAGATTACATGTACCGGTGTTACGTAATCAGAGTACAAATTATGAACTGTATTCAGTTATAGTTACTGTTTCAATGAGTGGTAACTGGATTACAGTTACTTTGTTAAAATAAATGGATTACATGGCTGTTTCCTGTTTTCACATTTTGGGCTAAACCAGGACTAAACCAGGACTAGACCAGGACTAAAACCAAAACTAAACCAGGACTAAAACCAAAACTAAACCAGGACTAAAACCAGAACTAAAACCAGGACTAAATCAGGACTAAACCAGATCTAAACCAGGACAAAACTAATACTAAAACCTGGACTAGACCAGAACTAAAACCAGGACTAAAACCAAAACTAAACCATTACTAAACTAGAACTAAAACCAGGTCTAAACCAGGACTAAAACCAGGACTAAACCAGGTCTAAACCAGGACTAAACCAGGTTAAACAATATGACACCAAACAGTAGGATGGACATAATTTAAGGCAGCAGTGATTTCATATAAAAAGCATTTCTCTATCAATAATATTTTTAATATGGTTAAGGAAAGACTGGGTTTTTGATTGTCGTTAAGCAGACAAAACAAAACTTCTTATGTTAAGATCCTAGTCTCTGCTTCTCTACAGTAAACATTTGCTTATTTGTGGAAACTTGGGCTCAACAGACAATTTGAAGAGAACAAACGGGAATTTTCAGGATGTGGTTGCTACATTCATGCAGTTTTAAAAAGCATGACAATATCAAGTAATCCAAAGTATTCAGATTATGTTACTCACTTTAAGTAATTTAATGGATTCCGTTACAAACTACATTTTGGCGTCTGTAATCTGTAATCTGTAGGGGAATACATTTTAAAAGTAACCTTCCCAACACTATACAAAAGGCATTTTATGTGTAAAAATATACTAAAAATACTACTACTAATACTACACTACACCACACTATACATTACACTACACTACTAATATACAGAGGAGATTTTGGATATCTTCTTTAGTATTTAAGTAAACAATGTCTGACGGAAAATTTGCCTAAAAAATCCTGCAAAACACAACACTGGAAAGGTTGACGCTCGATGTGTCTGGGGTATAATTTGAGAAAACTGCCCTTGATGTTACAGTCTTCCACATACCTCTACGAATGCAAGTTGATTAAATTAAATATTAACATATTTGTTGTTGTCTCCACATTAGGACTTATATGCTCAGAGACCAAACTGACAAAACAAACTGAATTTTGCCTGTAATGTCTCACCTTAATTTAATAAAGCTGTTCCAGTTCAATGACTTCTAAAATCTTTGAAATCTCTCTGCAGTGTTTTTGTTGAATATTGTTTTGTAGAATGATTCTGTGGGTTTTAATGTCGTGGATGAGGCAGCAGATGTGATCCTATGTTTACTCCGAGAACTCACGGACATTCATAAATAACAATATCATTTTCACCCACCTTCCACCCCATGTTGTCCTGGAGCCAACACGGAGCCCTGCAGCACGCACAGAAAACCCTGTGTTGTGACATGATGGGAGTTACAATTAATGATCAGCCTTTAGCTCTGAAAACAAGCAGAAAGTGTAGGCGGGACAGATCAGGGTCAGCCAACTTTTGAGTAGTGAACAGAGAAGAGAGAAGAGAGAGAAACGAGAGAGTTCATTTTGTTCGACTCTCCACGCATATGGGAAACCTCTGCAGCCAAGCTCACGTCATCTTTAGATTCAGACACAGATTCAGTGGTGGAAGGTAACAGAGTACAAAAGTGAAAGTACAATACACAGTGCAGTACAGTACATTTTACAGCAGATACTTTTTATTTTTACTTGACTGAATTTGAGAGCATCCACTACAATTTAACACAGGACTGAAAAGTAAAACGTGCTTTTCTTTATGGTTTGAGTCCTGCAGAAATGTCTGCATCTTCTTTTTATCACATTTAATCTGAGGTATCATCCCAACTTTATCCAGTTCCAGATGCCTCCTGGGTACCTCCCTTGAGAGGTGTTCCGGGCATGTCCCACTGGAAGGAGCTCTGGGCTGGCCTGGGAACATTTTGGGGACCACCCAGAGGAGCTGGAGGAAGCGTCTGGGGTGAGGAAGTCTGGGAGCCCCTGCTAAAGGCCAATTTACAGTCCAGCGTCAAATCGTCTGCGTCACGACGTAGAGAGGCTGCATCGACGCGTACCCCCTACACAGAGCCTCTGCGTCGACCAACGTGCACCTCCGAAATGTTCTAACTACGCGTCAAAACGCCGCAGACGGCAGGAGAAGCAACGCAGACGATAAGAGCTGTGATTGGTCCTCCGTACCACCGCTATGTATACATTTCCTGTCGGCTTTTCTTTCTTTCAATATACATTGAAAAATAATGTGTTTAATGCAGCTTTGCGCATATGTGTTTACGTTTTACAGAAATGAAACTTAAAACCGCATGGCAACTTACATAAACAAAGCGCTCATAAAACAGATCGCTCCTGGTACACGGTTCAGCTTCTGTCAGACTTAAAAAAACACGACTCAGTGGAATATGCGTGTTCTTTCTGTGACAGAGGAATATTGTACTAATGGTGAGTCTGTTCTGTGCTTTTATCGCGTTGGAGATGGTTCATGTTAAACTTTTCAGAGATTATACGTCTGCGGGTCGTACACACAGACCGTATATATGAATGGACAGATATCGTTGCCCCCTAGCGTTTTGGCAGTGAATTACTTCGCAGTGCACAGACCTCGACGCAGATCCATAAATCAAATACGACGGTGACAAGGCAACGGCGGCAGTGCACGTTGAGTCGACGCAGAACTATACTTCAGCCTTTAGACTGCTGCCCTCGCAACCCCAGATAAGCAGAAGAAAATGGATGGATCCCAACTTTAAGCCAACCAAATACACAAAAACAGAAGAATTCAAATGAATGACATTATTTATTAAAATCACTGCATTTGATGCTTAAATTGTTCTCGGTTCACTGCAACATAGTTAAAGTACATTTTTAAATAGATACTTCAGTTTTACTTAAGTAGATTTTTTTCATGTGATACTTTAGTAATCGTTTGCCCTTGTATCTGTACTTTTACTCAAGTAACAAAATTGAGTACTTTATCCACCACTACACAGATTCAACGCGCCACTTTTAGCACAACCATAAATTTACAAACTGCCAAACGGAGTGAAGTATTAACTGAACAGATCGTACGTCGGAAAAGTCTAAGACAAAGAAATGCACTGTGCTCTTCAGAAAGCAGCACAGTGAGGAGGACAGCCACACAAATGATGAGAGGATATACAGCCACACAAATGAAGACAGGATATACAGGCACAAGTTGGGTTTAATTTCACAGCACATAAAGCTGCTCTTTATTAGTTTGTCTCTCTGACGCTGCAGTGTGCACTAGAGCCACAGGCCGTGGAGGAGCCTGTATACAGCCTGGGATTATTGGAAAACAAATCATAAACAATAACTATAACATATTACACCCAAGGAGTCAGTCCAGTGCATCTCCAAACACACAGCTAATGCACTTTTCTGCACTGAGGAGAAAGTCTATTTGAGCTTCGGACAGCGGAGATGGAGATTTCTGTAGAAGAAATATGAAGAAAGGTTGAGGGATGAAAGTAATAAAGTACAAAAGTTGGACTGATTTTTCAAGTGTGTGCTGGTGTGTTCTGCAAGACACCAACAACAAAACCACAGAGACGATGAAAGGTCACAGCGCTGGTTTTGTTCCTGGGATTTAATCAGCTTGATCATGATCTCAAAAGCAGGAGGAGCATGACATGAGTGAGTTGCCAGTTTTGCGTTATTGTACAAGCAGCTCTTGAGGTCAAAATATGTGGTGCACTTCTGGCTCCATCGTCTCTGATTCAAATTCACTTTGTATTGAAAAACATCAGATCTTGCTCTTTAACTGCTGCTGTCAGGCTCATGCCATTGGTTTTAAATTGTTCATATTACCTGCGCTACATGATCCTGGTGTTTTTATTTCATAATTTTGTAGTGTCATAGTCAACAGTCAACAAAACTGCACTAATCAAGACCGAGACCAGTTCAAGACCTCTTAAGGTCAAGACAGAGACAAGACAAAGATTATTAAAGGTTGAGACTGAGACAAGACCAAGACCAAGACCAAATCGAGGCCATCTTTGTAATTTTCAACTTTTATTTGTATTATAGTTATTTTGGCACACTCTGCACCCCTTTATTGGACTCTCACCCACAGTTTGAGAACCCCTTCTTTAAGTCAGCTTCCACTGACGAAAGAAAGTGGGTAGGATTTTCTAAACCTGTTTTCCTAACTAAGTGACATTCTCTTACTGGTTTTGTGGTGATATTGAGCAGCCTCTGCACATTTACCAAACCAAACGCACGTTGTCACAAACACAGATGGATTGGATGTGCACTTTTATTATTCAAACTTCAGCCGCATGTCGCTGGAGGTCTGCTCTGTGCTGTAGGCCTGCTATGTACAGACACTGTAGCATAAATTTAGACTAGTTTATGCTTTGTGTTTTGTCTTGCCCTTCTAATCAGCCCGCACTGAGGAGGGAGCCTGTGTGCGCTGTACGCAGGGAGGAGCGAGAGCGAGAAAAGATGAGGAGGTACACACTGGTACTCGAATGGACATGCTGTTGCGGACAAGCCCTGTGCTGGGGACACGTGTGTTTGTGATGTGCCACGCAGTGTCCGCAGGCTCCAGACGAGTGCACGGGCTACAATGAAAAGCCCCATACACTTCCACACACTGGTACGTATGGTAAGTTTATTGCTGAAAACAGCAGTCGTAATGAAATATGATCGCACTCGACGAGTGTCAGACCTTGAGTCTGCGACAAGACTGAGTCCAAGCGCCTTCAAGACCGAGACAAGACTGAGTCCAACTGCGCTTGAGTCTGAGATGAAACCAAGACCGTAAAAAAACAGCCTTGAGGCTGATCTCGAGACCAAGAAGGGTCTTACGACACTACACTTTTGTCTGTAAATAAATTCCTATTCCTAATATGGAACTTGTCTCCAAATGTGCCCTGTAACTGCTTGCCTTGGTGAGCTTCATTTGACTAGAGCTGAATGCTATGGGTGCATGACATCATACTCCCTTAGTCCATTTCTTCATACCATCTACGGCTCAAACACAGGGGGAGAAAATGAGTACAGGGCCTCTAAGAACATGTTAATAATTATGGCAAAGGTGCCTCATTTTCCAACCATCTGAAACCCTTGGATAGCAGTTTATGCCTCTTCATAGCAACTGGCTTTACACATTACCATGGCAACCAGCTCTACATCATCATTTATATCCCTCCAGAGCCGACTGTCAAGCTCCCACCATACAAAATCCTGTATCTACACGTACCCAGGCCTGTAATTTAAACCCTCAAGTGGTAGCAACCCAACGCTGTCTCTCTTCTCTCCTCTCTCTGTAGCTTTCTCACTCTCTCTCTCTCTCTCTCTCTCTCTATCCATACCTCCGTCTACCTTTCAGACACTCTCAAAACTTCTCCTTTGGGTGATCTCAATGACACTTGACTAAACAATGTTACAATCGTCCACAGCCGCAGAGACAGACAGATTGGTAAAAAGCATAAGCCGACAGCTCTAGCTCCTCTGTTCCACCACAGCTTTGAACTTTAACTGAAGAAGAGACAGTTCACTGCATCTTCACATAAAAGCTCTAAGAATGTGGAGGTGAAATGATGTGATTCATCTCAACGGTGCAGAATTAATTACAGACAAGAAGAAAGTGAAAGACACGTTTTTACCACCTTTAAGTTATGTACAGTTACCAGTGAGTGAGATCAGAAGTGTGTGTGGGGTGATGCATGCTTTATGCAATAGATAAACTCTGGTCGTTTGAGTACAGTGGGTGGAGGCTGAGGATGGGTGTCACCAGTGATTTATAGTTTCTTTTTTTTTCAATAGCTTTGGCACATTTTCTGAAACTTTTGATAAATCTGGCAAATCTTTTGTGCACTTTGCAAAACATGATATATCTTTGAAAAAGTAAACTTTGTGAACAAAACGTAACACTCTCTTGGATACAAATGGACACTTTAACACTTAATGGTATAAATGCAAACACAGTGGGTGCATTTACATGCACTCAGTATCCCGGGTGATCAGATTTTTTGAGTATCCCGGTTTCATCATGGTACATGTGTGTGCAGTACATGCACATATATGGTGCATGTATTCAGTATCCCGTGTTCTGTGTGTTTTGTTCTGTCTGTTGTGTCTTTGGTCTATGGACTTTGGTAAGAGTGTGCAGTATTTAGGTAAACAGACTATAGCTCATGCAGACAGAATCTTAGGGCCTGGCTCCACTGCATGCATATTTAACCCTACGCAAGTGTAAAAACTGCAACTTTTAGACAAGTAACTTTTAGAATGCATAGAAAGTGAATGAGGGCGGCTCCACTGCACACACTAGACACACGTATGGAGCATATGAGACATGAGCAGATCTGACCAAACAAGCCCTCAGAGGCAAGTTTTGAAAATTTGTGCTGAAATGTGTCAAAGTCATTGAAAAATACTGTCTATTCATACTGTGGTGCCTGTGTGTGGACTTTTGTCTAAGTTTTACTTTATTGTCAAAGCAATAGAAAAGAAAAACTGTAAAGGTACTGCATGTAAGAGTCTGATTTTAAAGTTCATAAATGTGACTGATCTGTGTCCCTGGATACGAGGTAAACATGTTCAAATCAAACATAGCTTTCAGTGATAAGAAATGTAATGCTGATTTATTCTTAATTACAAAAACAATGAACCCATTTATTCCCATTTATTTGGAGTTTTGGTTCTCAAGACAATTATCCAAGAATGAGCCTCAAATGAGTCTCATGTGAGTTTTCAATGCTGAAACCCACTTGGTCTAAACCTAAAATGCCCCTGTCTGATCTGAATGGTCACTACCTAAACCCCGACACCTGCAGACAAACCTGAATGGATGTAAAGTGCTCTGAGTGCCTTGAAGGGTGAAAGGTGCTACATAAATGTATGTGACGATTTACCGTTGAAACGCTGGTGATGTTGAAGGGGAGAAAATGGAGAAGATGGGAAGGATGATGGTTCTGCTGCTATGGATGAAAATGAAAACTGAGGGGGGAGAGAGTGCATTTATGACATTACTTGAAAGAGAAGGTAAGAAACAGAAACTAGAATCTTGCAGAATTTCATTACAATCAAAGAGTACCTCAAAAGCGCTTTATTGTTGTTACGGCCCCGGCTCGAGAGACCACAACAAAGAAAGGGGAACATGAAAATTGCAGCATTTTTAACCCCTTGAGAGAGCATTTATTATAAAAACATGATTTTAGTGGTCGTGGCGGTGAGGCAGGCCCGGGGAATGGGGTGGAGCATGAGGAGGAGAAGAAGAGAGAGGAGAGAGAAGAAGACGTGCACCCGCAGGCCATTTACAGTCCCGTGGAGAAGGTCCTGTGGGCGGAGCAGGTCCTGTGGGCGGAGCAGGTCCTGTGGGCGGAGCAGGTCCTGTGGGCGGAGCAGGTGGGCAGGGCAGAACGTGGAGGTTAAGACCCACCCAGCAGGGAGGGGACAGGGTGAGCCATGGCCTGAGCCGTGACAATTGTCCTGTAACATTTCTACAGCTTGTGCTCAAACCAGTCCATTATGTTCAAATATAAATATAGATGTATGTTACTTTTGACTGTCAGCTAAACTCTTTTGTTTAAACTTCTCCATTTTCCCTTTGGCTCTCATCCACAGACTCATTCAAAACCCATTCCTTTCTGACCTCATCGTATCATCAGGCAAGTACTCAATTTTGTAAGCACAGAGACTAGAGCAAAAAAAAAAAAAAAAAACTCAAGTGAAAGTAAAAGTATCACATGAAAAAAAAATCTACTTGTTAATATTAAAATATCTGTTTAAAAATGTACTTAAAGAGTAAAAAGTACATTCTGAGATCTTATAAAACTTCAGATGTTGTGATTTTGATACCGATTTTTGCTGGATTTTATTCAGCTGAAACAATTGAGTGATTTTCCCCAAAGTTTTTTTTATTAGTATATTTTTGTTTGCTCAAACTATGAACATGTTAAAAGTAACCCCTCAGCCTCTTCAGCAGCTCTCAGATTACAATAAAAAATACTTGTACTTTTCAATCCTGTTCAAGAATGGAGTGGAGTAGAAAGGACAGACACCTGCTCTCAAATGTAATGAGATAAAAGTGTAGAGTATCCGCATTAAAACAGATTTAAATATGCACAATGTAACTTTTCTGGTCCAGCACCTGATAGATATCCAAATACACAAGGGAGATTGCTTTCCCTGGAATGTACCACAGTGTGACTTTAAATTTGATTTTAATGTACAGTCGTCACTCGCTATATCGCGGTTCACTTTTCACGGTCTCGCTGTTTCGTGGATTATTTTTAGTGCAATTTTGCATGCTTTTTTGTTTACACTGTATGAACTCGTATTGCGTATTATGGGCGGGTAGTAATTGCACATGAGTGGGTCAGGACTAAACCAGGTCTAAACCAGGACTATCTTGGACTTAAGAGAGAGAACGCCAAGCAGTTTGTCTGCAAAGCGCGATCGCACAATTGCCGCTCTTCCCTGCACGGGTCCTTTCTGCTGCACTCACCTCCGTGCTCGTCCCGACAATGAGTCCTGTTTCAGTTCTGGTTTACTCCTGTTTTACTCCTAGTTCAGTCCTGATTTAGTTCTCCTCTTCAGTCCTGGAATCAGTCCTAGGTTAGTCCTTGTTTAGTCCTGGTTTAGTTCTGGTTGGCGTATGCAGAGCAAAAGTTTGATATAATCTCGGGTTAACAGGTGGGTGCGGTGCTGTACTGTGTGGGTGCGGGTCTCCAAAAATGGACCCGTGCAGGACTCTGTGCTGTACGGCTCCATTACAGAATAAATGAATCTTCGGATCGTTACATAAAGAAGGAGGAAAATAACATAAGGACGACAGAAGCAATACATTTTAAGAAGGATGCAACTGTCCTGTCTGAGAAAAGTGTATGAAGTTAGTGCTGAGGGGTTTTACAGACTTAAAACAGAATAACTGTAAAATATAAAGTTGATACTTCGTAGATTTCACCTATCGCGGGTTATTTTTCGATCGTAACTCCCGCGATAAACGAGGGACCACTGTAATTTTAGGTGTTTTACAATAAAAGAATACCTTGAAAATGTGCATTCCACTATAAGCAGGCCCACCTCGCCAAAAAACCAACCGGTAAATTGGCTCGGTGCCTGTCCCCATGGCAATAGATAAGTTTAAAATCATACCGTGAAAATTTCCAGACAAAGCAACAACATCTCCACCCCAAAAGTTAAACAGTGCACTTTTTACGTAAAGTAGATTACTAAAATTTATAACTGAGTACAGTATTTTACTGCTTTTACTTTGTTCAGGGCGTCTCTCCACATGCCCCCATACCCCACATAAATACCATTGTGTGCTTTCTTTACTCAGCTCATCTGCTCCTCACAGTCCTGTTGTGTTGGTGTTTCTGTGATGGTTGAATCTGTCATCCTTCACGGCTAATTCCGTAGCCTCTGATAGCCTGTACCATTAGTGATGTCGTTACGTCTCCTCTCAGCGTGAAGTATAGGACCCATCGCAGGCTTGTGTTTTCCCTGCCAACTCTGCCTGCAATTACTCACCCCAGTAGAAACACTCAAATCCAATGCCATGGAAATGAGCCACAGTTCAGAGAGATTCTGAGTCGTGCCCACGGACTCCAGAGAAGAGGGAGTGGGCTGGATGTGACCCACGGGCATGTTCGCTCCATCAGAGGGAAGGGGACATGTGGTGCCAAGATGGGAATGACTCCTAAACAAGAGGGGGAAGTGTTGGGAGCACTAGAGTCAGTCTGGTTGGCTCTGGCGTATAGAGAGTTGCTGTGGTTGTAGCTGTGACAGATTGAAAGCCCTGAAGATAAGCAGCACATGGGAGCTGTTCAGTAACTCCACATGAGCGCACGATATTGACAACAGAGACATACAAGGAAGGAATGGAAATCATTTCTTTATTCAGTTTAATCATCATATACACTACTGGTTCAAAGGTTTTAAAACACCACACTTTTTCCAGTTTTTTACTGTTTACTGTTACTAATGCATTGCTTTTTGCTGTAATGCAGTAAATATAGGGGGAAAATGGTAATATTTTATTTATTACAAATGTCAGTAACATTACAATGCATTTTTAACCTGGATTGAAGTGGTGGGTTTTTTGTTTTTCTTCATACAAATTTGCTAAAATCACCATGATATCAGCAGTGGTGAAACACTATTGTTACAGTTCCGAATGTCGGGCCCAGAGGTGCGCCCACGTAGACCGTCAGGTGACCACATATGAACAAACCGACGCAGAGCTTCACACTGCACGGGGCTAAATGCAGCTGACAGCCGATTGTGCTTTGTGCTCCACGGGCTTGGGGTTCTCTCAGGGGCAGTCCTAAATTCCAAGTCCTAGTCCAAGATTAGTCCTGGTTTGGTCCTGGTTTAGTTCTGGTTTAGTCCTGGTTCAGTCCTCAGTTTAGTCCTCAGTTTAGTCCTGGTTCAGTCCCTATACGGTGCAAAAGTTCGGCATCTTCACTTGTTGATTGTTATTTGACAATCTGATTTTGGTGAGAGTCACTTAAAAGTGCTGCAATAGTCGAGCAATGTCTTACATTTTAAAATGCAGTAATATTGTAATGTAACAAATAACTTTGAAATGACAGTAACAAGTGATAAATAACACATTACAGTAACTTGCCCAACAGTGGTAGCCACCTTTGGCAGATATAACAGCTGAACACACTCGTGGCTCGTTCTTTTTACAATAGAAATCAAATATTCTTCAGAAAGTTCTTCCCAAGTCAGTTGCAGAAGTTCCCATAAATGTGTGGCACTTGTAGATTGCTTGAGCGCAATGTAATCACAAACTGCTCATGTTCGGCTGACAGGGCACCTAAAACTTTCAAAAATGTTAGATTTTGTGGCGATTTTAAACTATTTTTAGATCAGAAACTTTTTCTCAGCTCAAAATACTTCAGTTGTCTCAAAAAACGCTTTATATCCATTACCTCTGGCCTCTCTCTGGCTCCGCTCTAGCTCCTCTTGCTCTGATTGGTCAAAGCGATCATGTGATACATGAGCCCTGGCTCTGTGTGTGCGTTCGCGTGCATTTGCCAGCAGGAAAACAGAGCACTACTGCACATGCTCAATCAGTTCACAGCCACCAGAAGTACCTCGCCGGGCTAAAGGCGAATCTGGAGTCATGCACCATTGCGCTCGGCCCATTGACTTGAATGGGCGGCCATTTTGAAACCCCAGGTCTTGAGCTCCGTGTTGCACCACCATCCTGCCAGTTTGATCAGATCCAGAGAAATCTCTTGACTGTTGAGTTAAAGCTCCAGACATTTTTGGGTAACTTAAACAGGGGAAAAATAGGACAACCCTATTTTAAAGTTTATTACAATTTTTTGCTGGCTTACGTTATGTTTAGCAATAGACCACATAAAGAAGTGGACTAAATGAGTGTGACGGTCAGCTCCAGTCAAATGAAGCTCGTCAACGCTTGTAATTATTGGAGCAAACTTGAAGCCGAGTTCCATATTTGGAATTCTGACCCTGAGTACCATACAACTTTGTGGACATATCAAACTTTTAACTTTTTGTGAGGCTTGAGAAGTCTTTCAAATGTCCTGTATTACACAAAATTGACTCTTGTGAGCTTTAAGTCATGTCACAAAGTTCCTACCTCATCACCAAAACTTACTTGGAGTTGTGTTTTCATTCATTTCAGTCTCCAAATCTCCAAAGCTCAGAATTTCCAAGTTTCAAGGTCATTTTCAACAGCTACCTTCTACCTTTTGTTCAGTTGAGATTGGCAATTCCAGGACTGAAATGATCCAAATAATTCTAGTGTAGGTGTAGAGTTTAAAAACACATTGGAGCACTTCCTGTATTACGCTGACACTGTTGACAGGACAATACAGCAATGGCAGAATGTTTACCCATTAGCGGAGCCACTGGTGAAGCTAACTGATTCAGAGTGGCTCCCATAAACCGCTCCATGCTTTTCAAACCCCGAGAGACGCGATTCACTTTACCACCCCACAAAAACAGTCCGACAAAGAAAGCGCTTCAGATTGGTTTCTTGGCAGGGCTGTATTTTTCACCGTAGTCACCCCTGATAACCGGGCTCTCTCTTTGTCCTCCGCTATTTGCTCTCCTCCACATCACAATTACTGGGCGTATGAGCGAAATGCGCCGTCTCTGATCAAACACTCACTTTGAATGTTTTTTCTTTTTTTTCCCACCGCTACTTCGCCTCGTCCCTCTGAAGAATTTGATCAGCACATTAACCTACACCGACACGGAAAAGGCTATAGGGAAGTGGCATACGTGTTGATTATGCGTAACAGCCTGCATTCTAAAGAACAGTCTAGAACGCTCTCCACTTATGGTCCGAATACGTGCGCGAACGGGTGATGTGGTGAATCGAAAATGCATTTTAAACGACCCGTATTGCGCTATTTTCTGAGCCGTGTTATGATGATGTTTCCTCATTTAAAACACAGTTGCTGAAATGGGCAGGTTTTAACGCTCTGGAATTGTATGGGCGGGTCTGGTGAATCAAACGAAAGATAAAAAGGGAGAAAAATACATGACGCGCATCCAGGACAGGTCCGTTGCCTAGAAACAAGCGGCATTTCCTGGTCTTTTCCTGGAACGATGGCAGACCAAGTTGAGAGAGACTTTAGTGTATATATTACATAAAACAATCATTGGAGGTGATTGGTTCGCCGGCTGTGCTCCTGGTTTAGTCCTGGTTTAGTCCTGGTTTAGTCCTGGTCCAGTCCTGGTTTAGTCCTGGATTAGTCCTGGTTTAGACCTGGTTTAGTCCTGGTTTAGACCTGATCCAATGCTGATGTAGTCCTGGTGATCGGCTCGGCAGTTGCGGCATGTATATATTTATGCTAAAAACACTGGTTTAGTCCTAGTTTAGACCTTGTTCAGTCCTGGTTTAGACCTGGTTTAGTCCTGGTTCAGTCCTGGTGTAGTCCTGGTGTAGTCCTGGTGTAGTCCTGGCGATAGGCTCTGCGGTTTGTGGCATGTATATGTTTTTAATCTGCTAATGACACAGCGTAGGTTTAGTCCTGGTTTACACCTGGTTCAGATCTGGTTTAGACTTGGTTAGGTACTGGTTCAGTCCTGGTTCAGTCCTGGTGTAGTCCTGGCGATCGGCTCTGCGTTTTGCGGCGTGTATATATTTATAATCTGATAATGACACGGCGTAGGTTCAGTCTTGGTTAAGTCCTGGTTTAGTCCTGGTCCAATCCTGGTTTACTCCTGATTTAGACCTGGTTAAGTCCTGGTGTAGTCCTGGTCCAGTCCTAGTGTAGTTCTATTGGTGATCGGCTCTGTGGTTTGCGGCATGTATATATTTATAATCCACTAATAACACGGCGTAGGTTGAGTCCTGGTTGAGTCCTGGTTTAGTCCTGATTTAGTCCTGGTCCAGTCCTGGTGTAGTCCTAGTGATCAGTTCTGCAGTTTGCAGTGTGTATATATTTATAATCCGCTAATGACACGGCGTAGGTTCAGTCCTGGTTTAGTCCTGAACTTTTGGGCTATCGGAGTAATGAGGCTGACCCTGATTTATCACGGGTGGGTAATGGGTGGCATGTTAACAGGTCCGGGTGGGTACGGATTTAACATTGATATAATCATGAGTTAACAGGTTGGGTGTGGTGCTGAACTGATTATGATCGTACAAAATAAATCACAATGAGAATGAAAAAATTTAAGGATTTTTGTTGTTGTTGTTATCATTTATGATCATATCAAAATAAAAGGTAATGTTAAAGAAAATGTTAAAGAAAAGCATGAGTTTAGTTATTGTTTCATGGTTCACTTGTGAAGACAATAGAGCTAGTCTTCACAGTATGACAGACATTAAGCAGCTCCACTTTATATTCAATTACAGCTGGTTTTATAGCTCAAAAATACCTACATAAACAGGCATTCAGACTGTGAGCGGGGTCACCTCTCCACAGATCTGACCTGTAACTTGGTCTGGTTTAGTCTCCATGAAGATAGAAAGGTTTAATACCAAACTGTGAAACATTCCAAATAAAGCAATAACATCTTCATAGAGACAATGCACCTTTAAGAGGAAAAGACGCTGTTTACGTTAAAACTAGCGCTTCATGACGTCACTTGATGGAACAGAGCATTTTTAGCTTTAGAGATGTAGACAGACTAATAATAAAGGATTACTCAAGTATGTGTGAACAAAAGAAAAGTTAATTTTGCGAAATATAGGGCCTTTTGTTTGTACGTGAACATTTCCTTCTGTACTTGTATCGACATGTTGTTCCAGCCACATTTGAATGGTTCTCACGTTTCTGTTTGCAAAGCCCATTGACCTTCAAATGGTAGAAACCACACAAGAGACATTTTCAAATAACATGTTTTGTTTAGCAGCTTGTATACAAGAAACTGCAGTGTTCTGGCAGTACAGAGAGCGTGTCCATAAACCTGGAGGTTGGAGGAGCTCTACCAGCTACAAGCAGAGTATACACAGTATTCAGAGTGTACAGAGTATAGAGCAGGGGTGATCAATACGTCGATCGCAATCTACCAGTCGATCGCCAAGGTCGTGTGGGTTGGACTCGGTCTTGTCTCTCATTCACTCAACAAGTGCGATCATATTTCATTACAGCCGCTGCTGTTGGCAATAAACTTGTAGCGGGTGCAGGAGCGTGTGGGGCGTCTCAGTGCAGCCTGTGCGCTCATTTGAAACCCGCAGAGACTCTACGGCACATCACAAACACACACGCTCCCTATGCACGGCTCGTCTGCAACAGCGTGTGCCCTCGTGTACCAGCGTGCATCACAGGGCAGGTTCAACTTCCTAAACATCCTACCTGTCCATCTGCCTCACATCAGCACGCCGCCCCTCGCCTTTTCACGCTCTCGCTCCTTCCTGCGTACAGCGAACACAAGCCCCTTTCACAGTGCGGCGCTGATTAGAAGAGCAAGACCAAACGTTAAGCAAAAACGAGTCTAAATTTGTGTTACAGTGTTGGCACAAAGCAGGTCTACAGCATAGAGCGGATCTACAGAACAGACCTACTGCCACATTTGGCTGAAGTTTGCCTAACAAAAGTGCACAAATGCATCTGTGTTTGTCACGATGTGCGTTTGGTTTGATAAATGTACAGAGGCTGGTAAATATCACTGCAAAACCAGAAAAGAATGCAACTCCAGTTTGGAACTTTAAAAAACAACTTTAAAAATCTTCCTTCACTTTTTCAGTTTTGTGTAAAGTGTCAGAGGAAGTTCTCTTAAAGAAGGGGTTCTCAACCTGTGGGTAAGGGTCCAAAAAAGGGGCACAGAGTGTTTCAGTGCAGTTTGCTTGGCTTTGTATTAGGTAGATCATTATGACTTGGTCTTTTTGTAAGTAGCTTGCAAATGCTGAAAAAGTGTGAGCACCCCTGGTATAGAGTGTACAGAGTATAGAGTGTACAGAGTATAGAGTGTACAGAGTACAGAGTATAGAGAGTACAGAGTATAGAGTGTACAGAGTATAGAGTGTACAGAGTATAGAGTGTACAGAGTATAGAGTAGTGTACAGAGTATAGAGAGTATAGAGTAGAGTATAGAGTGTACAGAGTATAGAGTACAGAGTATAGAGTATACAGAGTATAGTGTGTACAGAGTATAGAGAGTACAGAGTATAGAGTGTACAGAGTATAGAGTGTACAGAGTATAGAGAGTACAGAGTATAGAGTGTACAGAGTATAGAGTATACAGAGTATAGAGTGTACAGAGTATAGAGTGTAGAGTATACAGAGTATAGAGTGTACAGAGTATAGAGTGTACAGAGAGTATAGAGAGTACAGAGTATAGAGCAGAGTATAGAGTAGTAGAGTATAGAGTGTACAGAGTATAGAGTGTATACAGAGTATAGAGTATACAGAGTATACAGAGTATAGTGTGTACAGAGTATAGAGAGTACAGAGTATAGAGTGTACAGAGTATAGAGTGTACAGAGTATAGAGTGTACAGAGTATAGAGTGTACAGAGTATAGAGTATACAGAGTATAGAGTGTACAGAGTATAGAGTGTACAGAGTATAGAGTGTACAGAGTATAGAGTGTACAGAGTATAGAGTGTACAGAGTATAGAGTATACAGAGTATAGAGTGTACAGAGTATAGAGTGTACAGAGTATAGAGTGTACAGAGTAGAGTGTACAGAGTATAGAGTGTACAGAGTATAGAGTGTACAGAGTGTAGAGTGTACAGAGTATAGAGTGTACAGAGTATAGAGTGTACAGAGTATAGAGTGTACAGAGTATAGAGTATACAGAGTATAGAGTGTACAGAGTATAGAGTGTACAGAGTATAGAGTGTATACAGAGTATAGAGTGTACAGAGTATAGAGTGTACAGAGTATAGAGTGTACAGAGTATAGAGAGTATAGAGTGTACAGAGTATAGAGTGTACAGAGTATAGAGTGTACAGAGTATAGAGTGTACAGAGTATAGAGTGTACAGAGTATAGAGTACAGAGTATAGAGTGTATAGAGTGTACAGAGTAGAGTATAGAGTGTACAGAGTATAGAGGTGTACAGAGTAGAGTATAGAGTGTACAGAGTATAGAGTGTACAGAGTATAGAGTGTACAGAGTATAGAGTGTACAGAGTATAGAGTGTACAGAGTATAGAGTGTACAGAGTATACAGATTCTTAGACCTGTCACAATAATCACTGTATTGACTTATTGTTCTATATATGAAAGTAGGTACTAGATATTTTGGGGCTCAATGTTTATGTTTATTTAATGTGATATGATTTGAGCTGTAGAAGGGAGAATAAATCATGTTCATGGCAAAATGATGAGTTATTTGTTGCAGCTCAGGACTTTTAATGAAACCGTATATTTAAAAACAAGTTTACTGAAATGATCCTGCGTGATGACAAGAATTAATTTGTTTGAATATTATCGTTTATTGTAGTATTTCTCTGTAGCAATATATCATGCTTCAAAATGTGTTATCGTGACAGGGCTACAGATTGTGTCCTTGGGCAAGACACTTCAGCCACCTTGAGTGACTGAAAGGTTAAAAGGCCAGAGGCTCTACCCCAGGGCAGATGTGGCAACAGAAGTGAACTTTCACCAACTGTGGGGCATTTTGCGTTGTGTCTGAAAATTGCTAAGACCTTTTATTCTTACCTACAGCCTGGGAACTTTAATCAACTTTTATAAATGATTCATCTGTGGCATAACGTCCTTGAGAATACCCGATCTCTAATGTTCTTGGAAGCTAAGTAAGGTTCAGTGGTTTGAGTGTTTCAAACAGTGCAGGCTGTTGTTGTGACCTTGGGCAAGACACTTCACAATACAAACATCTTGGCTTTCAGTGTTGAAGCCCATTAGTGTATGGATGAGAGGCTGTTTGTGAGAGCAAATATACGACAGTGGAGGGAAATGAGTCCTAAGGAACAAATCTGGAGAATATATATATATGTAATTTTCTTATTTATTTATTTATTTTTTTTAGATGTTTCAACTGCCAGACATCATTTTCAATCTGAAGATACTGGCCCGAGAAGCTACATGGCCACAGTCAGGCTCCCAACCCAATAAATCAATAATAATTCATAGCAGTTGATGTGAAAGTTATTGCTCTGTGCACACATCCCAATATTTTATATCAACCGTTTAATTTGTGAGGGTTGAGATGTCTTTCAAATGCCCTACATTACACAACCTTGACTTTTGAAGCTTGAGCTTGAAGCCATGTGATAATGTTTTTACCTCATCAAAAACAGACCTGGAGTTGTGTTTTGTTTCATTCACACATGTTTGAATAACCCTTTATTATTAGTCTGTCTACGTCTCCAAAGCTCAAAATGTTCTATCACCTTACGATGTCACGAAGCGGTAGTTTTCAAGTTAACAGCTCCTTTTATCTTTTGTTAAGGAATTTATCGGCAGTTCCAGGGCTGAAATTATCCATATCATTTTAGTAAAGGCGTATAGAGTTTAAAAAAAACAGTGGAGCACTTCCTGTATTATCCCTTGACATCACAAGGCGGAGTGTTTTCTATTATACAGATCAGAAAACAGTGTTACATCATCCTTATGGCTCGACTCCTCTGTGCAACAAACACAGTGCCCCAGTGGATAAATATATGGCCTATGTCATTTAGTGTCACTATCAATATTTCATCTCTGTCTTGTGTTTATTCTTGTGCAGCAGCCTGGTTCAGGTGAGGTCTCTCCAAACTGCTCCAAAGTCAAAGCCCTATTCATTCAAATGCACTGATATAAAATGATACTTGTCAGGTCTTTGAATAATGTATTTCCTTTCACTCAAACTTCATCATACAATGTAATTATTAGGTGAGTGGTTGACATTTTAGCAGTGCTACTTCTGAAAGTGAATATAAAGTTGGCCAAAGGTTCAAAAATACAACAATACACTTTCTATAGCTCTTTGTCCAAATGAGAGTGAATACTTCAGACAGGGGTTACAAAATGTTTCTGACGTTTCATTAGAATAACAAAGCATTCCATTGAAAAGTTGAAATCTTTACAGCAACTCTGATCCAGGCTGGAAATATGTTCAGAAGAGCCTGCCCGGTTAGCCTTACAACGGAGGCACGCCAACATGGATTTGTCTACTCACAAATATCTGTGCAAATAAGCTGTGAAAGGTTAGAAAAACAGCATTTCTCTTTGAGTTTTACAAGGAAGAGAGGAATATGGCAGATTGGTATTAACACTAGACTGTAAACTGGATATAAAAGGACATGGCTGACCTACGAGCCGCTGTGTAAGAAGTGAGCATGGTGTGAATCAACTTCATCGACTCAGCTTCAGTTCACTTCCTATTGACTAAATGTTGCCTCTCTGCTGCCAGGCTTATAATTTTGGTCTTAAAATGTTCATATTCAGTGATGGGAACAATATGATGAAAAAAAAGTGTTTAGATACAGAATACTGAATACCTGTGTTAAAATGCACCGATATTTTGATACATGCTCCAACTAGAGTACTCTTTTCTGAATACTCTGAATAATTTTACACTGAGTTGCATTTAAATGATAGTGTAACGTAATATTAACCAGGCTGACACCACCTAGTGCCTCCGCTCAATTTCATTTCTCTTCAGTGACTAGATCTGGAATCAGAATACACTAGACGGTTCGCAAAAACCCCCCGGAAGTGTGAGTTCGGGCACCAGCCAATCAACAATGAGCCATATATTCAGTGTTGTCAACGATTCTCGAGATTGAGGATTTAAAGCTGGAACAAAGAGAATGTTTGGTGAATTTTATGAAGGGGAAAGACTTTGTTGTCCTTCTTCCTACGGGATTTGGGGAAAAGCTTAATATACCAGTTAGCCCCATTAGCGGTGCATTACATACATCATGACCAAATAGCAGCGATTGGTTAAATTAAAAAAGTACCTGCCTACCATCAAGCGAACAAATCCTAACGTTGTGAGGTCAGACGGCTTCTATGAAGTTGAAACCAGCTGATGAATCAGGCTCAACGTAATATAGGAGGAAAAACAGCTTCATGTTTGTTTTACTCCTATCTACACAAATATCAACTTCAGTGAATTAATTCATTCACTGCCCAAATCAGTTTTTAGGTGACACTGAGCATTCTTAGATGAATTATAGCCTGTCCCACAGATGTTAATTTTGTCTTCTTATGTACTTAACTTCTTGGATTCTTTATAAAGACAATACAGTAGTGTATTTACCTTGTTGACATGTTTCGATTGCTGCTGCAAGTCATCTTCAGAACTGTCCCCAGTGTTGGTGTTGACGTGTCCTATATCAGCTGTTGTTACTTTCTGTAGGCGTGGTCAGCCTGATGGATCTGGCAGGTCGCTCAGACTGACCACACCTCCCGTCGCCCGATATTCTCTGGAGGAGGGTGTCCCAGGTGTGTGAAAGAAGGCACACTCCGTCATCATGGTTAATCCTGTCTGTGCGTCGTTTCCTGATTTCAATGGCCTCCCTAATCCAGCGTTTGAACTTGGATCGGGGCACGGGTCATTGGATTGGAAAACAACAGGTTCAAACACTGGATCAGGAAGGTCACTGAAATCAGGAAAGGACGCACCAACAAGATTAACCATGATGATGGAGCATTCCTCCTTTCACACACCTGGGACACCCTCCTCCAAAGAACACAGGGCGACGGGAGGCGTGGTCAGTCTGAGCGGCTTAAAGTTCCATCAGGTCTGACCACGCCTACAGGAAGTAACAACAGCTGATCTACAACACGTCAACACCAACACCGGTCTTTTTACAGATCAAGAGTTTGTTTTCATATCTGACAGTTTCGACTGCTCACTAGCGGTCTCAGAATGGTCACGTGATGTTGCTGTGACATGTCCAATCAGCTGATTTAAACAGGGTTTGGTGCTGTCTTCCTACTGGTGGAGGCAGAATGACAGCGCCATCTGCAGTCCCACTACCTCAGGACAGTATTCCAGGTTTGTGAGAGTAAAAACGCCCCCTTGTCCCAGTTTATAGTCCCGTGGGCACATTTCCGTATTTCGTATTTGCCTCTTTGCAACATCATGTGACCACTCGGAGGAAGAGAGCTAGTGAACAATTAAAACTGTCAGGCATGAAAAACAAACTCTTGGTCTGAAAAAATAACCTAATAACATAAAATATCGGAAGACCATCGGACCAGTTATGAGGATGTCGACAAGGTAAATACACTTCACTGTACTGTCTTTAAAAAGAGCCCAAGAAGTTAAATATAGCATACCCCGTTAGAAGTCAGTGAAAAAGCGGTATCATAGCTCCAGTATGGTTTGACATATGTTGGCAACACCAAATCTAAACCAATTTAAAGCTTCTTGATTTTGTAGACTGAACAAAAAAGTTACAAAGTGGAGCTTTAACTGCACAAAACATAAAAAGCAAATGGCCTTTCCGACTGTAGCTCTATTCTCCTGATTCTTTGGATTTTGGGCCCAGATAAGATTGATAGTTGTAGAGGTCATGTGTAGAGTGCACCTCTCAGCTGATGATGAGCGATGACTATATTTCTCCCTTAAGCAGATTGCAGACAAAGCAGGAGCGGCGTCAGAGGCTGCTCTCCACGCTCCCTGGGCAGATTGGAGCCTGTGATTGAAAATGGCCTCTTACAACAAAGACAGGCTGAAAATTGCAATCTCCGAGTACAGTAAGCAGCCTACACATCTTTATCCATCAGAGGGCCCAGCTGCACGACACTCACATATTTACATCATTCCACACTATCACCGCTCTCTGCATGCGTGTTTCAATGCCAGAAGAGAAGAATGAGGATAGATAGGCGCGTTCAGGGTCTATTATGATGACAGTAAAGAAAGCACTGATAGCGTGTTTGCTTAGGCTGACTGCGCACTAAAGAATTTTAAATCTTTGTCTCACATTTGCAGTTTTCACATTTGTTTCAAGCGGAGGACAGAACAGAGGGCTCTATTAAAAACAAATACGCCAAGATATGAGGCGAGCGGCATGAGAGCCTTTCAGTGCGCTTTTATTCACAGTGGGAAAGGAGAAGAAAGAAAAGATTTATTCTTCATTACAAAAACACTGAACATGATGCCCCATTTATTTTTGTTATAATTTGGTTCTCAAGATGATTATCCAATCACAAAGTAGAATGAGCCTCACAGGAGTCTCTCATTTGGGTTGCCAGATTCAAAGATGAAATTCAGTTGGTTTAAACGTAAAAGCGCAAAAACCAAAAGCCAATCAGGAGTGAGGCTGTTTAAGGTACAGCCTCTCCCACTTGCTGAACGCTAGAGGGAGTGACCTCATGGAAAATAGGCACAAGTTTGATCTGTTATTAATGTTTATGTTTTAATTTAGATATAGAATAGTGAAATAAAAACCCCAGGATCGTGTAGAGCAGGTTAATAGGAACGTTTTAAGACCAAAATAATGAGTCGTACAGCAGCAGTTACAGGGCGAAGAGTGACAGTTTTTTCAATAGTCAATTGCAAACAGAACTCAAAGGAACCACTTCACACCAGCTCACTTCACATTTGTTGTCTGTTATAGTCATTGTAGCGGTAAATGAAAAAAGTTTGCACAAACTCTTTGTAGTGTTCCCAGCAGCCTCCCATCTCAGCACTAACCAGGCCCAAACCTGCATAGCCTCTCAATTCAGAGCTTTGTTAAGCTGCGTGCTCACATACAAATACATAACTGTATCTCCAGACAATGTCAAGCATAACACTCCCGTTTAAAGCTGCTACTCTCTTCTCTGACAAAAGCTTTGTGTTGACAATATGAAATAATTTAAGCATTTGTGTTTCTTGTGTGTAAAATCCCTCAGTCATCCAGGGATGGCAAAAGCAGAAATTCAATTTGTCAACCGGACAAAAGTTTATTTGGTCAAATATGTTTATCCAAGTTGCTTCTTCAGTTCTGGTCAGACGCTGGTAGACACTGCCTTAAGTGTGAAGGGAGGAGCGACTATACTGAAACTACTCTGAAACTAACACACCTACTTGTTTTTTATTGTATAGGTGTAGCCAGGTTAGGCCCAGATGTGTGAAAGCTCCATCATGACCCTGAATGATGATGCTAACACGAGCCCATACTCAGAGCAGCCCATTAGGCCTAGCAAACAGAAACTGTAAACAAGTAGGTGTATTAGTTTCAGAGTAGTTTCAGTGTAGTTAGCTCCTCCCTTCAGGCAGATATAAGGAAGTGTCCACCAGCATCTGACCAGAACTGAAGAAGCAGCTTGAATAAACAATGTATAAATAAATAAACTTTTGTCCATTTAACAAATTAAATTTCTCCTTTTGCCATTTGTGTTTCTGCTCGGCTCCTACGGATATGATTTATCTTTTCTCAATTGACAATACCAGATTTTGTGCATATTTTATATTGTTTTGTCCTTCAAATTACATTAACTTCCAATTATAAATTAGATGTTCTGTAACGATATTACTCTCAAAAAATGGACAGACATAAGTTGCGTTGGGAAGAATACCCACATAACTAAATATTAAAATAAATATTAACTAAATATAACTAAATCCAAATCAGTGAGGTTCAATTTTTGACTAGTTAATTGCTCTTAGTTGAGTAATTTCTTTGACCATTTATTGTTTTGAGCACTATTTTAGTTTAACGTTAATCTTACTTGAGTACAGTTTTTGTCTACTCTACCACGTCTGTTGGTACCACATATATTATTCTGTCTTGTATTTGCATGCAGATATGTAAATGTGTAAGCTGTGTCCATTAGGCCCCTCCCACAAACAGGAAGCGTCTCATATTGGCCTGTGCCCCGTCGACAGCCCGCGGAGGAGATATCTGAGAAATCCATTTGGCTCAGAGACAGTGCTGCTCCGTTCTGACACTATTACAACACAAGATGAAATGATTCATCACCACGGCGACAGCTCCCACCGCCCAATCAGATGAGACGAGAGCGCCAGTGTGTCACCTCGTATCTGCCTCAAGAACACACAGAGAGGAAGTGAAGTGCTGCTCGGAGCGGCCGGCTTCATGTGGGAGATAGTGTCAACAAGTGACCCACCTGTCCACACCACGGACAGGGCTTTTATTGACTTTCATGTATTTAACAGTCAAGTTTGTGTTTGTGCAAAATCATCTGGAATAGATTCACAAACAAAATGAATAATAATTTTAAAAAGTGCATTATATTTTTCAATAACCATCAACGTGTACATATCAGCAAGTTTGATGCACCATTGTGTGTGTTATGTGTATGTCTTAGTGCACCTTTAAGCTTGAACAACTTGAATTTCTATGTAACTTTTTGGTTGTTGGGTTACACGCTGCTCTTCCGACATGCCGCTGTTTAGACATTGATGCCAAATTGACATAATTTTTCAAGCGTCCTACTACTTCAACGGAGTCGGAGTACTGGCATTTTAGTATTTTTTCAAACATTCTACTTTTCCGACATGAATAATATTAAAGTGATAGCCTATTCTACTTTACAGTCCCATATATCAGAAGATGTTTGGGCCGGTGTAAAGCACTTGATCAGAGAATACCTCGACCACATAGGACATTTTCCCGCAGTTTGATATTCTAACTGAGAAAGAGTCAAGCATTCTAAAAAAGAGCATAGGCCAGCCTTCGGGAAAATATCTAATCTAAAATGGAGGCTGCTTGGGTCCTTTGTGCTTCATTCATTTTGTCATCTAGGCTGTTAAATGCTAGCCTGATTCATCAGCCGGTTTTACTTCATTTCACTGTGTGACCTCGCAGCCTTAGATTTCGTATGTAATGTATGCCGTGCCGCTAACGGGGCTAACTGGTATATTAAGCTTTTCCCAAAGCCTGTAGAGAGAAGGACAATAACGTCTTTCCCCTTGATGAAATTCACCAAACATTCTCTTTATTCTGGCTTTAAATCCTCAATCTCCAGAATCGTTGACAACACTGAATATATAACTCTTCGCTGATTGGCTGGTGCCCGAACTTGCACTTCCAGGGTTTTTGTGAACCGTCTAGTGTATTTTGATTCCTGACCTAGTCGGTGGAGAGAAATGAAATTGAGCGGAGGCACTAGGTGGTGCCAGCCTGACTAGTTAAATACACGACAGTATCGGTGACTCGTCATATATGATGTTCTACCATATATGTGTGACATGTCGGAATAGCGATACTAAAAATTGTCGGAAAACTGGCATGTCTAAATAGGGACATATAGTAATGAAGGAATGTTGGAATAGGCAGCTGATGCTGGTTGGGCGTCCATCACCTGCTTGTTTCTATGGATATGTCGTTGCTCTTAATGGAATGTTCCACAGTATGACATTAAACACCTCCTTACCTTACATTTATTCAACTGCAGGTGGTTTTATAGCTCAAAAACATCTAGAAAAACAGGCATCCTGACTGTGAGCGGGGTCGCCTCTCCTCAGATCTGACCTGTAACTTGGTCTGGTTTGGTCTCCATGAAGATAGAAAGGTTTAATGTCATACTGTGAAACACTCCAGACAAAGCAATAACATCTCCATCAACAAAAGTTTTTGATGACATTTAAGATTGAATTCAGAAGTCATGAATTAGGAATTAAAAAATACTAACAAACTGCCTGACCTTGACGTGTTTTGCAGAACTAATTGTGAGCTGTTAGAGCTTTTTTAAAATAGGTGATTCAACTGTTTATTTGACATAGCGGTAATATACAATTTCTCTATTTATTCCATGGAAAGGTTCACTATGTAAGTTTTCTGGTGAATGGTCCACCAGCAGCTTGTCTATTATATATTACTGTATATTATTTTATTGTTCTGTTGTACAATGTTGTATAATTTTATGGCATTTGTCACAGGTTCGTCCAAAATAAATGTAAAGGAATGATGGCTCAGTCGAAAAAAAACTAAATTTAAGTGCATTTTTTTATTCACACCACAGCCCGATGTGCAGAGTGAAATATTTACAGCAAAAAAGACGAAGCAGAGTCCAAAAAAAAGAAGTATTTACAACAATATTTACAGCAGCACTTACAGCAAGCCAGCACCCTCATAGTCAGGCCAAGGACAGACCACAAAATGAACAGAGCTCCCCCTTAAATGCCCCTTAGCCCCTCCCACTGGGGTAACCAATGAACAAAACATAGGGTTTGAAGGATTTAACATAGACAAAACTGTACTGATGAACATAAATCAACCCTCAACCCTCTTATGGTCATCCTTAACTCAACTAATAAACTTAAAAAAGCAAAATAAACACACAAATTAACCGCAATGGTGGAGTCTGAGATCAGGTGACCTCCTTTAACACACAGACTGTTGAAATAGAGTCACTATCGCTAATTTGCAGCAGCCTGATCCTCATCGTGTGGATGTAAACAGACACACGCGAGGAACTACTCTCACCTTTTTACTTTTAAAGAACGCTTCAGACTGGATTCATATTGCTGTTTTGTGGCCTGGATGTCAATTTCTATAGATAATATGGATGAGAATGCTGCAGTGTTTTTGTTGCCGGTGCTCGAAAGCCCATTTCACACTGGGTTTCCAGATCTCACCAGCACCAGCACAAACAAATAGTCTCTCCAATGCACTCTGCTCATTATCACTGTTGGGCAAGTTACTTTAAAACTGTAATGTGTTATTTATGACTTATTACTGTCATTTCAAAGTTATTTGTTACATTACAATATTACTGCATTTAAAATGTAAGGCATTACACGACTATTGCAGCACTTTTAAGTTACTCTCACCAAGATGCTGAACTTTTGCACCATATATGGACTGAACCAGGACTGAACCAGGACTAAACCAGGACTAAACCAAAACTGAACCAGAGTTGAACCAGAGCTGAACCAGGAGTGAACCAGGACTAAAGCAAAACTGAACCAGAGCTGAAGTAGGAGTGAACCAGGACTAAACTAGGTCTAAACCAGGACAGAACCAGGTTTAAACCAAAACTAACCCAGGTCTAAACCAGGTCTAAACCAGAAGTGACCCAGGTCTAAATCAGGTCTAAACCAGAACTGACCCAGGTCTAAACCAAGTCTAAACCAGAACTGACCCAGGTCTAAACCAAGTCTAAACCAGAACTGACCCAGGTCTAAATCAGGTCTAAACAGCGTGGAATTCTGCATCAGTCCTTTCACCCGTGGTCACCTGACGGTCTACGCGGGCGCGTCTCCGGCGTTTCACCGCTGCTGATATCGCGGTGATTTTAGCAAATTTGTATGAAGAAAAACCCACCACTTCAATCCAGGTTAAAAAAAGCTTTGTGACGCGCGTTACTCACATTTGTACCGAGTAAAATATTACAATATTTTTTCCCTGTAACACCTTACATTACTGTGTTACAGCAAAAAGCAACGCATTACAGTAATTTGTTACTTAACTACTTAGTATAACATATATACTCCCAACATTGCTCATTATATTGGGTTAACATATCAATGAGTGAATGACTAAAGTTAGTACATAAAATGAAATTGAAGTGTTAATTAGGGGAATCATTGTCAACATTAAAATAAATAGGAAAAAAAGAGACTTAGGGAGAATGTTGTAAAGTGGCTGTTTCGTTTCTCCAATGTAGCGCTCACTGCAGTCTTCACTTCACTGAATGGAGTAAACCACATTGTTTGTTTGTGGCTCAGGGTTTTGACCTTTGGATGGACCAGAGAAAATATTCAGAATCGGTACAAAAATATCATCAGAGCTTAACAGCCATCCATTTCTCTGCCATGAAAACATCCATATCAGTCAGTGCAACAGTTCTAATTCTGGAAAGTTCTCTGCACTTCTGATTGTGCCCATGCGTTGCCCTGTGTTCTGCTCTTCTTTATTTTGACTAAAGAGCTTAAAGTTAAATCCCATCCCTCTGGCCTGCTGACTTGACTGCGTGCACCACATGTATTCTGACCACACCACAGCAGAGAACACTTTGATTTCCTGCATTTCCTTTCCTCTATTGTGTAAACACGTGAGCATTTGGTGAGTGGGCTGGAGGAGGATCTCGTCTTAGCCTCACGGGGCACTCAAACAGCTTTACATGTATGTCCAGATGTCACCGCTTTGAATTATTCACACATTCTGTCTACTAAGAGGAAACCACAGAAACGCCATGCATAAATTATCACTTTGAAAGAGTTTGGACCTTTTGCCAGGAATGAGAGAATAATATAGAAAACTACAGCATGAATAAGGCTCAATACTTTTAGAAATATGTAATAAATATTGAATTTCTAGATGTTCAAAGTTGCTTTTCAACAGGGATTCCCAAAAATTGCATGCAACGAAATGATATCAAGTAAGTGTAAAGTAGATCCAAGTAAGTGTAAAAAAAAGTAAGAGAAACTGTAAGAACCTTCTAGACATAACATCTGATTTATATCTGGAGATGTGGGAGAGATGTTTTGCCCAGGGACACAACAACAAAGTCAGAATAACAGTGCTGAACCTGCAGTTGAGCTAGACACAAACCCTCAAGACTGTGAAAGATTTCATGTGTGTCCATTCCAGTCTAGTGCAGTCCAGTCTGGCTATACTTCTGTTGTAGGGAGTATTATACCTCTGATGAACATAACACAGATTGAGCTGACAGTGTGGGGCTGGCACAGCACAGAAATGCAATTTCTCTGTCAATTACCCAGAAATCTACCTTGACAATTATTTACAATAATTCCCTTAAGAAAGGTTTTGCGTCTTCAAACTCTAAAAGCAAAATGTTGTTACCTCATCAAAACCAGACCTGGAGTTGTGTTTTGTTTCATTCACATGTTTGAGTAATCCTGCATTATTAGTCTGTCGACGTCTCCAAACCTCAAAATGCTCTCTTCCACCTTATGATGTCATGAAGAGGTAGTTTTCAAGGTAACAGCTACTTTTACCAGTTCAGTTCAGTAGAAATTGGTAATTCCAGGGCTGAAATTATCCAGATTATTCTAGTGATGGTGTATGGAGTTTAAAAACACAGTGGAGCACTTTCAGAATTCGGAGAATAGTGTAATATGAAACAGAGTCCTTCACAGGTCCATTTTTGGAGACCCACACCCGCGTAGTACAGCACTACCCCTGCCTGTTAACCAGTGATTATATCAAAGTTCAATCTGCACCCGCCCGGACTGTTAACATTCCACCAGTTACCCACCTGTGCCCGGGATAAATCAGGCTCAGCCCATTAGTCCAACAGCCCAATAGTCTAGGACAGACATGTCAAACTCAGGCCCAAATTTGGCCTGCGATATAATTGTATTTGGCCCGCGAGATTATATCAAATATGTATTAGAGCTTGCCCGCCGGCTACAAATAGGCTATAAAGAAATGATTTATTTAAAATTGTATTATTATTTGATATGCTTGTTCTGGATTCAGTGTTTAAGCAAAACTATTATTAAACATTTATTTGAATAAGACATTTTTTAACATTACATATCTCGAAAGAAAAGAAAACATGCAGATGTTGAAAATTTTTCAATAAATATTTAGTTTGGCCCACGACTTTTGACGACGAGTTTTTAATTTTGGCCCTCTGTGAATTTGAGTTTGACACCCCTGGTCTAGAACTAAACCAGGACTAAACCAGAACTGAACCAGAACTGAACCTACACTGTATCATTAGCAGATTATAAATATATACACGCGGCAAACTGCAGAGCTGACTTGCCAGGATTACACTAGGCCTGGACCAGGACTACACCAGGTCTAAGCCAGGACTTAACTAGGACTAAACCAGGAACTTAACCACTGTTATTAGCATAAATATATACACACTGCAACTCCCGAGCCGATCGCCAGGTCTACACCAGGACTAAACCAGGACTAAACCAGGACTAAACCAGGGCTAAACCAGACTAAACCAGGAGCACAGGTGCCGAGCCGACCACCTCGGCTGATGGGTTTAAATATACTAAAGTCACTCTCTTATCTCAGTTTGGTCCATTGTTCCAGAAAAGACCGGGAAATGGCACTTGTTTCCAGGGCAACGGACTTCCTGTATGCATGTCAAGTATTTTTCTTTCGTTCGTCGTTCATTTGATTCACCTGTTCCACCTGTAAAAATTCCAGAACATTAAAACCCGCCCGTTTCAGCAACTATTTGCGAGTACTCGCTGACTCAGTGCAGGACTCTGATATGAGATCAGAAAATAAAAGATCAGAAAACAGCGTTATATGGGCCCTCCAACCTTAATAAATCTTTACAAACATTCCTTTTAAGAAAGCATTTGCATGTTCAGACTCTTAATATTTATACAAATTAGCATGTAGAGAGCCTCATTGCAAAGTGAACTCTGAATAGAAAATCCTGTACACTTTCTAGAATCATATGGTTCAGGTCATGTGGTTGGCTCTTGAGTCAGTCTTGTAGTGCTCCTCCATCTCTTGACTGCAGTAAGTGTGTCCTTAGTGAAGTACAGACTCATAATGAAGAGGAGCAGCTTGGATTAAAGCGAACACCACTCAAGTCATGCTAATTGAATAGAGCTTCAGAAATTAAGTGTATGCTTAGTACTGCTCTTAGAACGCAGGATCTATAAGGACACAGAGGAGTCAGAGGTAAAGTCTGACCAAAGAAGTCTAGGAAATTTGAAATAGCTAAATTAACTAACTTCACAGGTAAAATATTTAAATTTAAGGCCACTATATCTGATTAATTCTGATTATTGTGTTAAAAATGTGAAAAACAGAATTCATTTTTTAAACAGTTTGCAGTGGTCCAAAGTTTTTCCTCATTTCCCTAATTACCTCATTATTCACAGTGATGAGTTAATAAAAGCTTTTCATAACTTTTAGAGGCCAGAGCAGAGTTTTGCCGTCACAGTAAAACAATAACTAGCATGCGAACAAGCACTTGACAAGTCTGCTTATCCAATTCGATGCAGACAGTATGGCTCACCTACTTCGATCTTGAGAGCTGCTTATGCAATATATCTGTACTGGGCCAAGAAAATCTTTAGACTTCAACTTAGAGACTTAGACCAACTTTACTGATCCACAAGGGAAATTGGTTGGACACAGCAGCTCCCACATCACAATAAATTAGCAATAACAAGACTTAAAAATGTAAGAATACTTCTAAATAATTGGCAATAAAATAGCAAGAGACTGGTGTCTATATATATATATATATATATATATATATATATATATATATATATATATATATATATATATATATATATATATATATATATATATATATATAGGCATAATTATATAACTGTATATGTACAAGTAAGTAAAAAGTAGAAATATAGTAATATAAATACTGTATATGTAAAGTGTAACTGTATCTGTATTATCTGTTACATAAAGGTGAGTTGTTGTACAGTTGTAGGGAGTATTATCTGTTACATAAGGGTGAGTTGTTGTACAGTTGTAAGGATTATTATCTATTACATAAGGGTGAGTTGTACAGTTGTAGGGAATATAACCTATTACATAAGGACAAGTTGTTGCACATTTGTAGGGAGTATTATCCGTTACATAAAGGCAAGTTGTTGTACAGTTGTAGGGAGTATTATATTAGGTATATTACATTAGTTTTCAGACGATCTTAAAATGTTTTGTGTACATGGTGTCACCGTAGTAACTCCTAAACATTTCATAATTAGAGAATCATGTAGAACACCCCGAGCACGATGTTACTTCAAAGTATCAGAATACCCTTCGTTTTTCATGATTTTAACAAAGCTACCACAACAACTAAAGCGATGTAAAACCAAGATAACGCCTTTAGCCCTGGAGTTCTAGTCACATGATGTAAAAATGAAAACTACCTCTAAAGATTAAACTGAGATTGTAACAGTGCCACGTTTAATCAGATTATGCTCAAACTCTCTCGCTGTAGGCAACTCATTTATTCTAACGCATTCAGAACGTACTCAAGAAACCCCGGCTTCCATACGGCTCGATTGGATTTCGACAAGGGACTTTTTAATAACTTTTCCTTCTTTTGATTCTCTTGAACCAACTGATAAAAAACATACAGCTTTGAAGGTGTATTTCATCAGACAATAAGATGAAAGGGCTGCAGGTCCCGTAGAAGAAATGAAGGAGTGGTTTTCCTGGACATGTCCGAGTACGGCGCAGGTTGAAAGGAGGGAGAGGAGCGGTGATCTGATTAGACGGACGTTATTCTGCTGTGATGTTTTACCAGCCGCGGACCTGCTCATTGTTCGGGTGACACATTTCCTGAATCCAAATCCACTTTATTTATATAGCGCGTTTAAAGGGACAATGTGTAACTTTCCAGGGTGCACAGCAAAAAGTGGAGTGTTAAAATTGACTCTCACAGAATCAACTTTAACATTTTCTCAGGGTTTATATGAGTCTAATCTGTTCGAGAGTTAATTTAACATTTTTGGAAATGTTAATGAAGTAACACTGGACCAAAGTTCCTGTTTAACCCGAAATCCAGAGTTATATTCATGTTTTGAGAGTAAACAGATAAACACTTTGTAGAGTTATTCTGATTTAGCTAAACAACACACAGAGGTGTTTTATTTATTTATTTTTTTTACTTTATTTTAGTTAATTTAAGATGAAATTATGTACAAAACTGGTTCAAACTGGTCTTCTCTCACAAGAGTTTGAAGTGGTGAATGGGAGGAGCCAAATTAACACTAAGAGAAGTTGAAGAGGAAGTTGAATTAACCTGAACCACATCAACTCTGACAAATAACCGCAACTCAAACCCCCATTTAACTTTCAAATAGTTAAAATAACACGTTTGGTGTTAAAAACAACAGAAATATTTTACCCTAAAATTTGAACCCTCCAGTTTTTGCTGTGTGGAAGGACCTACAAATGCTTTTTTTTTTGCTCAATATCAAGATGTGTCAGAAAACCATAGTTATTAATTTTATGTTTTATTTGTGAAAACATTTACCTTGGAGTTATGTGACCTTTTACCTTGCCCCAGAAGTAAATAGAGTGAGAGAAATAGTAGCCGCGAAAGAGAGAAAAAGACGATAAAGAAAAGGGTGTAAAGAAAAAGATGTCAAAATTAAAGAAACGCTACTTAACTACTGGAGATGTATAGGTGAACACAGTAAATATTGTTTTCAATTCTGCATTTATTTAAAGGTATTTATGTAAAGCTAAGACATTTTCTCTGTCTGTCCTTATTTTAGTTTTCAATGTGTTGATGGAGTTGAAGATCGATTGAGAATAAATATTGACATATGATCATTAGTACAGAGCGTGAAGTCCTTTTTTTGAAGAAAACCAGGGTAGCTACAGTAATGCGTTGCTTTTTGTTGTAACTCAGTAATTTAAGGTATTACAGGAAAAAAATGTTAATATTTTATAGGGATGGGCATTCGATGAAATTTTCTTAATCGATCGTCGGAAGAATTAACGATCGATTATCGATTAATCATTAACGTTTTTATATTAAAATGATCATCATTATTATTACTATCTGCACTTCTAATCTGCATAAATAAATTCAACCTTACGACATATAAACCGTAACGACTCTAGAGCCACATCAATCCATTTGACATTATAATGTGTTTAATTCAGTTTTGCGCAACTCTCACAGAAACGAAACTTAAAACCACATCGCTAATTTGCATAAACTAAGCGAAGATAAAACTACAGCTCTTGTGTCGCTGATGCGGTCAATTTCTGTTGGATTAAAAGACATGACTCAGTGGAATACAGGTTAGTGTGACCAGATTTGCGTTTGTCAAAACCAGGACACCGTACGGGGGGTGGAGGTGGGGACTCGTCATCGACATTGCGCGACTCTCACCTGGCAAAACTTTTTCCCACTGGACACCGAAACATATGTGCTGCTTTATACACTGTGCACATGGACTCACACTTGTCCCGAACGCAACGGAAAGCGTGGAATTTCTTGTACACATCATCGTTAAACACGCATTTGTGTTTGCTCGCTCCTTCTGAGTGCAGAGAGACACATGTACGGACCCCTGTTTGGTCACGCTACGCACAGCAACCTACATTCGGTTTGTCGATTAAAATTAACGTAATCGATGAAATTCTTAATGATCAATTATCGATTAATCGATTAATCATGCCCATCCCTAATATTTTACTCGGTACAAATGTCAGTAACACGTGCCACAATGCATTTTAATCTGGATTGAAGTGGAGGGTTTTTAGTTTTTCTTTATACAAATTCACTAAAATCACTGCAATATCAGCAGTGGTGAAATGCCATCGTTATGGTTCTGAATGTCGGGACGGGCCAGAGGTGCACCCACATAGACCGTCGAGCAACCGCAGACGAAAGGACCGGCGCAGAATTCCACGCTGCACAGGTTGTCATTTATTTTGGTCCAAAAGGAAAAGAGTTATCGCTGCGTCCTCCTCAGATGCAGCAAGAAAACTACTGAAATATTCTAACAGAGATGGATTTTATCTTTCAGTCACTTTTACATTGACAGACTCAGCAATGATAAAGATATGAACTTGTAAATACTTTAGAATCACTTTTGACTTCATATCAGATTGAATCAAACGTGCTTGTATACACATGCATGACGCGACTCTTGATATATACAATCTTTTTCTCAAACTCTATCTCAGACTAAGTTTTAGTCAGAATATGGTCCATTGAGACATTTCTATGTAATTCAAGTGTCCAGAAAAAATATGGGAGAGTACTGTGTGTCACAGACTGTAGGGGGCAGTGTGGGAGGAGCTACGTACTGTCTCTGCTGGAGGACAGAGCAGCACTGACACAGACATGAGACGTGTGCACCCAGTGAGACTCAGGAGGAAAAGAAATCATCAAATCATCATCAAAAAATCTAAAGTCTGATAGTGTAACTCCACTACGCTCTATATTAAAGGTAGACTGGCTGTATTATAAAATATAAACTAGCCTGAGAAAACTCTGGGATATTTTCACTAGATAAAAATTCTGAGCCGTAAATCATTGAACCAAATGAACTAACACATTTCACATGTAAACTACAACTGTACAGTAGTTCTACTGTAATGTTTTGTATGTAATGTGTGTAATGTTTACTTTACATCATAGTGTTATTATATTATGATCATTAGCTGAAAAAAATACATGATATTAAAAAAAACAAAAAACATATTGAAACTTGAATGAATATCGTGACCCGTGTATCAAGATATGTATCAAATCGTGATAAAACCAATATCGTTGCATCACTAATAGTACTGAATAAATGTAAAGTAGAGCTGTTTAATGTCATACTGTGGAACATTTGAAGCAGAGCAATGACACGTCCATAGAAACAAGCCAGTGACAGACCCTCCATCAGAAAAGTTACACAATGCACCTTTAAAGGTCCTGTATTACGCACAACTGACTCCTGTGAACTTTAAAGGTGTATTGAGCAGTGCTGCAAAAGCAATCCTAAAAAAGACTTTTGTACTAAAAGGCACTTCTCCTTGGAAGGATTTTTAGAACAAAAGTCAAACTTCTAAAACCTAATTGTCCTCGGCAACTGTAGCATTTTCAAAACAATAAAAGTAACATGATGATACAAATATGTTATGTGTTAGCAGATAATATCTTAAGTAAAAGAAGTAAAATGTCCTCTCTTTAATGCCATACATGTGTGAATGAAACAAAACACTGGGTGGGCAATATGGAGCACAAAAAAAAAAAAAAATTCTCAATATATTTTGCTATATCTCAATATACGATATACATCTCGATATCTGTACAGGAAAAATAACCCCTAAAACTGCTGCAAAAACAAATATGTCAAATTCCACAATGTCTTTTTGTTACTGAAGTGCAAGAGGTAAGCAGTTCATGTAGGAACAAAGTGCTTCTGCCACATTTAAGATCACAAAAAATCCCTAATTACATAAATAATAATTTAACTGTAAAATAAAAGAAATAATACATATTTCCTTCTTTTCATTGATAAATAAAACAACTCAGCTCAAGCGCATTAACTCTGTTATCCAAACCATAACCATAACCATGAGCTCCTTTAGCAGAGGAAGTTTGGGAGGTTCATTATTTTAATAGATCCATGTTCCTCACCAGCGTAAGGAGCTCTGAGGTTTAATCCCACAATCCACTGCAGATCAAACCAAACATTTCCAAACACTATTGTACAAGTGACACTGCAGCAGATTATTCATTACAATCGTCTCCATAGATAAACTTTACATTACTAAACTTTACAACATATAAAACATAACAACTCTAGAGCCACATCAGCCCGTTTGACATTATAATGTGTTTGATGTAGTTTTGCGCACGTGTTTAGGTTTTACAGAAACAAAACTTAAAAGCACATGACTCATTTGCATAAACAACGTGCTCCTTGTGCTGCTAACACGGTTCAGCTTCTGTCAGACTAAAGGACACGACTCAGTGGAATATGAGGGTTCTTTCTGTGACAGGATGTGCTGTTGATGGTCTTGTCTGTAAATGGTGGAAAAGGTTTGAGGTTCTAGAAGTTTTTCACTGGCACCAACTTTTGGCATTCATGAAGGTAGTGAATGAGACACAAGCAGGAAAATCAGGAAGGTGGGGCGCGCACAGAAAAGGCAAACAAGAGAAGCGACAAAATCAGAATAGAATATAAGAATTATATCGATATACACGATATGTCAAAATCGAGTAAAAAAATATTTTGATATATTTAAAATATCGAGATATCGCCCACCCCTACACAACACCAGGTATGTTTTTGAGGAAGTAACAGCATTCTACATGACTTTAAGACAGGGCTGCTCACACTTTTTCAGCATGCGAGCTACTTACAAAATGACCAAGTCAAAAAGATCGACCTAATACAAAGCCAAGCAAACTGCACTGAAACACTCTGTGCCCCTTTTTTGGACCCTCACCCACAGTTTGAGAACCCTTCTTTAAGAGAACTTCCTCTGGCACTTTACACAAAACTGTGAGAAAAGTGAAGGAAGATTTTTAAAGCTGTTTTTTAAAGTTCCAAACAGGAGTTGCATTCTTTTCTGGTTTTGCAGTGATATTTACCAGCCTCTGTACGTTTACCAAACCAAACGCACATCGTGACAAACACAGATGCATTTGTGCACTTTTGTTAGGCAAACTTCAGCCAAATGTGGCAGTAGGTCTGTTCTGTAGATCTGCTCTATGCTGTAGACCTGCTTTGTGTCAACACTGGAACACAAATTTAGACTCTTTTTGCTTCACGTTTGGTCTTGCTCTTCTCAATCAGCGCGTACTGTGGAAGGGGCTTGTTTTCGCTGTACGCAGGAAGGAGTGAGAGCGTTGAGCAACCCTGCTTTAAGATCATAGAAGTTAATTTTATGTAATACAGGAACTTTAAGTCATTAACATGGGACATATGCTGACTATGAAACAACAAAACCATTGCTGAACACTCCAGATCACACCTATTTTCTCAAAGTAAACCACCTACCATTTTGTCTCATACAGTAGGAAAAAAAAAATCTCTATAATTTGTATTCATTTGCATTTCATCTGATCTTGAATCTACCAGGCGAGATCAAAGTTCTTTTAACTCATTAGTGGGCAAGTTAGAAAATACTATTCCCCATTCACCCCCTGAACGTAGCTCTTCATGATAGCAGCCATTAGCACACGGTAAAAACGCCTGCGCTCTGTAATTGCGGCGTTTATGTGAATGAGCCGATCGGGGCTGATATAACTTTGTTCTCATAGACGTTTATTACACGTCTCCTCACTTTTTAAGTCAAAGTTAGCCCAATATGAGAAATACTGCAATCATGTGCTCAAATGATGTGTCATTTGCTCACCCATCAGATTGTCAGTGGAGTGATAGAAGCGTGTAGAGAGTTAATTGGGATTAGTTCACGATATTAATCCAGATTTACTCACTGACTCACTCTGTGTCAAATTTCATGTGTTGATAAGATTCGGAGGTGATATCAGACTGTGTTAAATGGTTGTCTTCCCCAAGTGTTTTCGCTGGCATCAAAGCTTTCTATATTTAGATTAGACCTATACAGTTAGAATCGATGACACACGAGGATCATTACGTTATAATTTTGACATTTTAAATCAGAATCAATTTAAAGAGAAAGTTTGTCTAAGTAAAATAAAGTTTGTCTGCGTTAGAAAACTGTAGTGTCAGATGGGAATTGACGTCGCCGTAAATGTCATCACAACAAAGAGCGATGAAGTTGTGAAAATGACTACGCAGTGCTGCCGATTTCAACATGTATCACTGATTAAAAAAATAAAATTGGAAAATGCAGTACAGAGCAGAGAGTGGATATCAGTGGCGGTGAAAATGGGCATCGATCAGTAAAATGACATGGAGGTGATTAAAGATGAGGGTGAGTACATGGTGACATGCAGATTGATGTAATAGTGTGTTCTTGGGTCATCAGGGGTGTAGTGGGCGTGGTACACGGGGGTTCGCTGTCCACCCACTTCTCCCGATGCATATAAAAATATATAACTATAAAAAAATCCTAAAACTTACATTTCAAACTGGAGCTTTGGCAATAGTGAAAATAAACTGCATAGGCTCATGATATCTGCACTACTGTCCTATAGTGACCAGAGACATGAAGGACCAGGACTGAACCGGGGATAAACCAGGTCTATACTATGATTAAACCAGGGCTGAGTATCGGAATGGGCCCAGGGGTGTGCCTGCGTAGACCGTCGGGTGACCCTAGGAGAAAGGACAGGTGCAGAGCTCTGTGCCCCACGGGATGAAGTGCAGCCGCTGCCCGATCGCACTTTGTGGACACTGCTCCTCAGGCTCTCTTGCTCTCAAGGCCAAGATTAGTCCCTGGCTTAGTCCATGCTTAGTCCTGGCTTAGTTCTGGTTCAGTCCCTGTTTAGACCTGGTTCAGTCCTGGTTCATTCCTGGTTTAGACTTGATTTAGTCCTGTTTTAATCCTGGTTCAGTTTTGTTTTAGTTGTGGTTTAGTCGTGATTTAGTCCTGGTTTAATCCTGTTTTAGTCCCGTTTTAGTCCTGGTTAAGTTCTGTTTTAGTCCTGGTTCAGTCCTTGTTTAGACCTGGTTCAGTCCTGGTGTAGTCATGGTTTAGTCCTGGTTTAATCCTGTTTTAGTCCTGGTTTAGACCTGTTTTAGTCCTGGTTCAGTACTGGTTTAGACCTGGTTCAGTCCTTGTTCAGTCCCAGTTTAGTCCTGGTTTAGTCCTTGTTCAGCTTTGTTTAGTCCTGGTTTAGTCCTTGGTTTAGTCCTGGTTCATGTGTTGTAGTCTGTGGTTTATGTTCTATAGGTGATTATGAATGGCGTTAATGTTAATAATGTGATTCCACATCATTTTGAGTAAAAAACACATCAAATATTACTGATTTTTACTGGGCTGGTGCCTTTATGTTTGTACTGAAAGTGAGTTTTTAATTTTATTTTATTTTTAATAAACATCCTCCGGGGTAGGTGGGCGAGATTCATGACGTCACGAATCGCGTACCCCCGTTTAAAAAATCGACACTACATCACTGCTCGTCACTAATAGAAATGATCACATATTATACATATATTATATACAGATGGATAGCATTGCATCTCGAGCCAGAACCAAGCTGAGTAAACAGGCATCTTTCCTTCTGATGGCCTTTTAAAAACTGAAAAAAATAAATAAATAAATCGAAATCCTTCTCCTAGGTACTCCTCTTGAGCTTCCTGTACCCTTGGACCAAAACAGCACCAGAACACAGCTGCAACTCGTATTTTTTTGTCTATCCACTCAGAAACACATATAAAACACATATTAAAATGCATCTCTCCTCCTGTTCCCATGACGACGGCCAAACAGCGTCAAGAGCGGCGGCCTCTTTTCACTCAAATGAATGGTGCTCCAGTGAAGGCCGGTTACACCACAGAACATCCTGTGACGTCAGTCCATTGAGCTGACGCTATATTTGAATAGAAACTGGAAGGACTGGACATTTCAAAGCCTAAACACCTGTATATACTCTTCAGCAGCTCGTCGAGAAAGTTCTTGCGGGCGGAAGTGGAGTGTTTCTTTTTTGAGTTGGTGAGTTTTTAAAGTGTCTGTATAACAAGGTCACAATAACTACTATTTTGGAGTAGTGCATGAAGTACTCAGTTTTGTTAATTAAGTGTAGTGCACCAAATAGAATAAGCAGGGACAAAGATGTAAAAATATGTTTCAGTTTAAGATAAGATAAGATAAATAGAAAATAGTGAACAAAAAGCTGCAAGTTCCAATTGGGGTAACGTAACCAAACTGAACAAGACAAATTAAATACTGAAGAACTAACTAAAACACATCACAAGAAGGAGGAATTACACTAAAGGATAAACTAAAACTACTAACTTAATCAAAGTAATAAGAATACAAATAATTATAATACAAAAAACTATGATAATAAAGTGACGTTAAACAAACTAAATTAGCAAAAACTACGGTATTTTTTGGATTATAAGGTGCAATATCAGTAATGTTGAATTCTCTCGTCTATTTTCATACATAAGGCTCCCCGGATTATACGACGCATTAAGCGAAACAAATGGATGACACTGGAGACCGATCCCTTAGCCCAGACTTCCACGATCTATTGGCAGACAATAGCGTAACTCGCCCAGCGTTGCCTCACTGTCTTGATGAATGTGTATTACTCTGTGAGACTCCTGACTACGGTAGCTGTACTGCTCTGACAATCCATCAAGCGGTGCAGCTTCGTAATAGAGCCCAGTACTTGCACCCACAGGACCCGACGTAAAACAGTGCGCCGTGGGACACATTTTGAAGCCTTGCTCCAAGCTCCAGCCCGGCCGCAAGCTTTCCCAAGTTTCCCAAGAAATATTAGTCCAAGTTTATAACAATGACCTAGAAAATGGTGTTTTTTACTCACTGAATAAAAAATGCAGAAAAAATATATTAGTATTACAAAAATTCTTTCAATATTTTTTTTGGGGCCTTCACTGAATACCTTGAATATCCTCAGAGTTCTCACAATAATATCATAGACCATCACAATATATCAAATTACAAGTCTCTTTGCTTAAATGAAGAGTTATGGTGCAGCAATAGCTAAAAAAAACACAGACGGAACTACATAGACCATGAACCTTTGCTCTATTTCAGTGTAGTGTCAATTTTTAAGAAAATGAAAGGATTTTAAGTGCGCCTTATAGTCCGAAAAATACGGTAAACAAAATAGTGCTCCCTCCTTGGTTGGTTTGGTGAAGGTGGTCTCTTCCAAGACTTGCCTCCTCATCTTGCAACTCAGAAAGAAACAAGTGTAAGTAAATAATTCACACTTATGTTAACTTAGATGTGTGCCCCTAAATTAGAAAATATAAGTCTAAAGAATGGAATTAAATTAAAGTACGTACATTGTAATGAATGTAACTTAATAAAAATATTTAAAATGTAAATGAAATGAAAAAATACTAACAGTGAATTGGTGGGAGAGTTATCCACCACTTTAATACTTAAACCTATATTACACTATTATCTGATCTGTGTTAGTTATGCTGTTTCCTCTTCAAAAACACCTGGAGTTGTGTTTTGTTTCATTCACACAAACTCTGCATTACTAGGCTTAAGAGTTCTTCTGTCTGTGTATTTTTGTTAACGAAATGTTAAATTCTGATCAGTTCTGATTTGCGTCACCTCAGCATCCGTCCATCCGCACTGCTGCCCTGTGATTGGCCAAACGCTCTGGTGGTTTGAGTCACAGCGAGAGGATTCTTTTGAATATTGCACAAAGATGGGACAGGAGACCAGCATGCATTCAGACTTTTTCTTGAGGGCTCTCTGGATCTGAGAGGTGGGCAAGGTTCTTTATTCTCCATGCAGCGGCACAGATTTTGTCCCCTGCGTGTGAGCTATTCTTCGCTGTCTCTGGAGCTATGGTCAGGAAGAACAGCAGTGAGTGACTACAGAGCTGTATAGTCAAACTTCTCCACAGCTTGGTGTAGGTCTGAAGGCTCCAGTTACCAGTGTGAATGAATGCTTGAAGCTGAATTTAGGTCTTTGCAAAGTCACACAACAATCGCTTCAACCTTCAAGGGCCCATATTAGGCTATTTTAATGATCTATGTTTGAATAACCCTTTATTATTAGTCTGTCTAAATCTCCAAAAGTCAAAATACTGTTCTACCTTGTGATGTCATGTAGTGGTAGTGTTCAAGTTCAACAGCTGCCTTTTACCTTTAGTTCAGTCGAGATTGGAAATTCTAGGGCTGAAATTATCAAAATGATTCTAGTGGAGGCGTATATTATCACATGACATCACAAGTAGTGTTTTCAGGCCGACAGAAAACCATGCTGGTTCCCACACCTACTCTCCAACTGCCTGATGTGTTCAGGAATCAAAATCAGAGCATTCAGGAACCAAAAACTTGGTACGGGAACCAAGTGAAATTTGTTTTTTACAAGTGAACCATGATGACACTGTAGTCGTCAGCATGTTCATCACACATGGTAAAATAAACAAACAAAGAAGACGTGTGTATGGTGGAGAAATCAAGGGACAAGAAGATTGTGCAGTGGTCAGTGGAGGAGACTGAATATTTACTATATCCGTGTTCACATGATAAGGTTACATCTTTGGATTGGGTGTCGCTGCTGCCTTCTCCACAGCAGATGTTGTAGCAGAGCTCGGTGCAGATAATTAATATTTGTATGAGTACAAATGTTCGCTGGTGTCAGTGCAATCCTTGATTGTTATTTTCTCGCTGTGACACTTTTCTAATTTGGTGACAAATCCACACCCTCTGTCGATGACAGGTTCACTTAAATAGTATGAACGCAGGTTGTTCACTGGTGAACACTTTGGTTCCCCTTGTAACTCGTACAGGAAGAGGTGTCGTTCTGACCGACCTGGAAACAGCTGAGGTGGGACAGAGCATTTTATGTTTGAGAGAAGAACTACTCTAAAATCTGCAGGAATGAAACAAAGCACAACTCCTGGTCAACTAAACCCTGATGAAGACCAGGTTGATTGAAACATGTTGGGTTTGGCCATTTAAATAAAGGCCTTTTAACTATATTTTTTCTTCCTTTTCTTGGATTCCATTGTGCTTTAAGTATTGATCTTTTTTCCAAGAGCACCCTTTACCTGCTCCCACTGATTGGAACACCCCTTTGTGATGAGGAAAGAATATTAGAAAAGATCAAAACATAGTGTAAGTAGGTGCATACTAGGTACATCATGTAACTTTTCTGGTGGATGCTCAATCAAAAACATTTCTCCATGGAGATGTTATTGCTTTGTCTGGAATGTTTCACAGTATGACATTAAACCTTTCTTTGTTCATAGAGACCAAACCAAGTTACAGGTCAGATCTGTGGAGAGGCGACCCTTCTCACAGGGCTATAAACCCACCTGTAATTGAATAAATGTAAAGTAGAGCTGTTTAATGCCATACTGTGGAACATTAAACTCAAATCTCAAGAACAATGATGTCCTTCTAACCACCAACACTCACACTGTTTTGCCTTATCGCTGTTTTGTCCTGAGCTCTCCTTCTCTCTTCGGGGTACTTTCAGTTCAGATGAGTTCACGGAGCAGCCTGCGGAGTCCTGAGCGGGAGTGAAGGGCGTGATGGAGCGCAAGGTGAGACGGTGGCACTGATGGCATCTTATCTGCAGACTCTTCCTGTCTCTCTGTGGACGATAGCTCCCTCCTGGCAGTGCCCTCAGATAACGGCTGGCACTGGAGTGGAGCCCGGGGGGTGACGGAGCGGCTCAAACATTAGCGCTCCGCATGACGAGGCTCAGAAGAGGTAACTGTGGAGACTGTGGGTGCGGTCTTCTACGGGTCACAGGAGAGTAATATGCTTTAGTTCAGTAGCCGCTAATAAGACTTGCATCGTGGTTGTGTTATAGACTGAATGGGATTTTGAAGGTGCGCTGTGTAACTTTTTGGTTGGCGGTCCGGCTCATGATTGTTTCCATGGATATGCCATTGCCCTGCTTGGAATGTTCCACAGTATGACATTCAACTCTTGACAAAGACATAAAAGAATCAAGTACAATGATTAGGGTGACCAAATGTTCATTTTTCCCCGGACATGTCCGTATTTTGCGTCCTGTCGTGGGCGTCTGTTTTTTTTTTTTTAAGTGATGCAAATGTCCGGGTTTTCATTACCGTTCATTGGGGGCATTAACCCATTGCACAGCGCAGCGCTGAGTCTCCTGTTGGTGTTCTGGATTGTCTGGCGATCAGCGTAACTGATCTGGAAGCATGAGGGGCGTGTCCTCCTCTCGCTTCCATTCACTCCCATAGAGAGACGCAAATCTGCCGGAGCTGTATTGTCACGTTAAACCTTCTTTATCGTGGCATATTATTTCTCCATTGAAAAATAATCCAAATGTATCCCACACATTTTCCCATCAAGACCTGGTTTGAAGTAACAAACGTTGCTCTTTACTGCCAGCGCATGAACGCGCTCAACCACTTGATCTGTTCTCTGTTCCAGACGTTCCTATAACAGGTGCCATATCGCTATGTCGTGTAACAAATAAACATGGTCAAACCAACCATGTTTATTTGTTACAGGACATAGCGATATGGCACCTGTTATAGGAGCATCTGGAACTTTACTTTAACTTTACCAGTTACGCTGATCGCCAGACAATCCGGAACACCGACAGGGGACTCAGCGCTGCGCAGCATCCGGCGTCAATGGGTTAAATTGAACATCTTTCGTAGCTCTCTGTGACTCAGAAGGAGTGAGCAGACACAAACAGTCGGTCAGTCTGCAACATACCAAAGCACAAATGCACATTTAACGATGACTTGTACAAGAAATTGTCCGTTTTCCATCCCGATCGGGACAAGCGGGAGGCGAAGTGAGAGTACAGTGGTCCCTTGTTTATCACGGGGGTTACGTTCTAAAAATAACCTGCCATAGGTGAAATCCACGAAGTAGTCAACTTTATATTTTACAATTATTATATCTGTTTTAAGTCTGTAAAACCCCTCAGCACACACTTTATACACTTTTCTCACACAGGACAGTTACAACCCTGTTTGTATCCTTCTTAAAACTTATTGCTGCTGCCGTCCTTTTGTTATTTTCCTCCTTCTTTATGTAATGGACCCAAGATTAATTTATTCCGTAACAGAGCCCTACAGCGTAGAGTCCTGCACGGGTCCATTTTTGGAGACCCCCAGTACAGCACCGCACCCGTGCAGTACAACACTGCACCTGCCCATTAACCCGAGATTATATCAAACTTTTGCGCTGCATACACCACGAACTGAACCAAGACTAAACCAGAACTAACCTAGGATTGATTCCAGGACTGAAAAGGAGGACTAATCCAGGACTGAACTAGGACTAAAACAGGAGTAAACCAGAACTGAAACAGGACTCACTGTCAGGATGGGCTCGGAGGTGACTGCAGAAGAAAGGACCGATGGAGAGCTCCGCACCTCACGGAGGTAAACGCGGCAATTGCTCGATCATGCTTTGCGCACAAACTGCTCGACGTTCTCTCTCATAAGTCCAAGATTAGTCCTGGTTTAGACCTGGTGTTTAGTGATATAGCCAGGGACGACTGTAGCTCAATGTCGAGAGGCCCCACCTCCCACCCCCGGTAAGGTGTCCGGGTTTTCACAAATGGAAATATGGTCACCCTAACAATGATGACTTTTAAAAAACACATAAAATCCAGTGAAATGTGTATATATATGCATAATAGTGAAGAGTTCTGTTTGCAGTTGATTAATAATTGTGACTGAACTGATTTGAAATGTTTTAAAGTAACTACCAGTGTTGATGTATTGTTTGGAAAAGGTAAAAGGGCGCAGAGAACATAAGGTTACTCTTCTTTCTGCTCCTTTTCATTCATTTCTTGTATGTGTTTGATGTGTTTCTTGTTTGATGTTGTGACTCTGTTAATGTCTTTTTCTAGCCTGATTCATAAGCCGGTTTCACTTCATGGAAACCGTCTGACCTCACAGCATTAGGATTTATTCGCTTGACGGTAGGTGGGTACTTTTTTTATTTAACCAATCACTGCTGTTTGGTTGTGATGTATGTAATGCGCAGTAACGTCTTTCCCCTTGATAAAATTCTCCAAACATTCTCTTTGTTCCGGCTTTTAAATCTTTGTTCTCGGGAATCGTTGCCAACGCAGAATGTCTGTCTTCGTCTACTTCCATCTCGATCGCTTTGTTTACTGTTATGCTGTACCACAAAAGGGACCCAGACAGGTGCTTGAGTTTGACGTCATGGCTCTTCGCTGACTGGCCGGTACCAATTGAGATTATGTTTTAACACCTGATTTCCGGTTAGTCCATATCACAAGTTAGACTATACTCTACATTAAAGGTCCTATATTACACAAAATGGACTCTTCTGAGCTTTAAGTCATGTTAGAATGTTTTTACCTCCTCAAAAACATACCTGGAATTGCGTTTTGTTTCATTCACACATGTTTCACGGAACCCTGAAGTGACCCAAATCCGATTTTTTGGCCTCTATGTGACCTGTATCTGATCTTTTACTGACAGTCTGAACGACACAGATCCGATTTTTTCAAATGCGACCCAAGCTACTTCGATATGTGCTCCTAAACCCGATACATATCTGATCTTTTGACATGCGACTTCAGTGTGAACGGCCAAAGCGCATTCATCCGACCTACACGTTATCAACAAGCCACAAACGTCACTATTCTGCGCTGAAGTAGGCGAAAATTGTTAATGAACTCCGTGTCACTGAAGCGAAGCACATCACCACTCACCACTCTTGGCTACGTCTCCACATCCACACGTTCCTTTCAACGGACTTTGCTGCCGCTGCCCCACAAAACACCACGGCCAAAAACCTCGTCCTTCTCCTTCTCAATCTCCTCCTTAAAACAAGTAAGTTGTTCATGTTCTGGCTCTGGTACGAGAGGAACTTTAAAATCTCCAGGTGCTCAATGCTCGCGTCCATGTTTGTACAACTTCCGTAAACACAGAGCACGCTCGCTGCGGTTGAGTCGTCATGTCCTCCAGTGCACATGTGGGACACTTTTGGACCGTTAATGTTCACACTGGAGTTCACATACAAGTCACATTTAATTGGAAATGTGAATGACCTCGCAAAAACATCGGATTTCACACAAAAAATCCAAATTGAGCCTTAAGCCCTGCAGTCTGAACGTAGCCTAAGTCTGTCTACATCTCCAAAGCTCAAAATGCTCTGTACCACCTTGTGATGTCATGGTAGTGGTAGTTTTCAAATGATGGGGAATTACAGGGTTCAAATCATTCAAATGAATCTAGTGTAGGTGTATGGAGTTTAAAAACACAGTGGAGCACTTCCACATGACATTACAGTGTTTTCTGTTTGAGAGAACAACACAGCCTAAATGCACTGCAGGTTTCTCTGATCTGGCCAAGATTTTAAAACTTATATTAGGTTATTCATCTAGTTTTTAGATTTATTATCGACTTATTAGTTCTGATGCTTCATATGCTTCATTCTAGTGTAGAGGTTGTTTATTTTCAGATAACTTGTCAAGTAAAATGATCTTGCTGCATGGACAGATCATTTCAATACTTTTAAGTCATTTTCTGATCGATTTAAGTGTTTATATCTTACATTTTGGCCAGGCTTTTTTGCAGTGTACGAAGGGTTTGTGTGTGAAATGTGTGAATGAAACAAAACACAACTCCAGGTCTGTTTGTGATGACGAAACCCTTGTGTGCTGTGGTCCAAGACAAGAACAATATCTGATGAAGGCTTTTTTTGCCAAAACATTATTTTGTTAATAAAAAAGATTTTGGACATCGGCCAACCGTGCAATGCATTTTTTCACCCCGAGGAAACCCTTTAACAACATTTTCACTCTCACACATTCATAGGCAAGGTGGATGAAGTGTCTTGCCCAAGGATGCAACAACAATGGCCGGAGCTGGTATTGAAATAAGTTCTTGTAGCCACACCAGTGAGATAAGACTTTTGAAGGACACAAGAATAGAAGCAGGCACTGCGCTCGGCTAACAATTTGCATTTTTTAATAAAACGTCACATATAATTTCAAACTCATGGAAAGTCTATTTCCCAACATGTCATAAATCCACACTGTCAGCTCTGTCACCGCGGCGATAGGCTCAGAGTCAGACAGGAAGCTATCAAGATTGAGTGTGTCTAATATGCACCTACACTCAGACATGTCTTAAAGCATTAAGTGACCTTTTTATGAGAGAGCTGCTCAATGGTTCTCCAGTGCCCTGCTTCTCTGTATTACAGCTAAGCCACATCCATTTAAATTCATGTTATTAGCCTGTTAATGTGCGAAATGTCTCAGAGTTGGATCAGTCAGATATTTTTTCTAATTGTGGGTTGAAGAGAGTAAAATGGGTGATCTGAGGTGGCATCCTGATCATTCTCCATGGAGGTAGATGTGTTTTATGTCATACCCTCTAAGGCCCCGTCCACACTAGTACGTAATTGAGTCATTTTCGTTGTGGATGCAGTGTTTGTCCACACTAATCCAATGGAAAACAGCTCCAGAGACGGAACGCCTCCAGCTCCCACAAATTCATCTGAGTATGGATCTGATCTGGCACTGTGTGGACACCTGAAAACGCTGATACACTGATGTAGGTCTATGCGCCGCAAAGTAATTCACGCTAAAAAATGCAAAAAGGCTAAGAGGCTAGAATATATGTCCATTCATATATACGGTCTATGTGTACGACCTGCAGACGTATAATCTCTGAAAAGTTTAACATGAACCATCTCCAACGCGATAGAAGCACAGAACAGACTCACCATCAGCAGAACACCCCTCTGTCACAGAAAGAACACATATATATTCCACTGAGCCGTGTCCTTTAGTCTGACACAAGCTGAACCGCATCAGTGCACAATAGCGAGCTGTTTTTTGAGGCTCAGTTTATGCAAATTAGCCATGTGGTTTTAAGGTTCATTTCTGTAAAACGTAAACAAATATGCTCAAAGCTGCGTGGATGAAGAAGGCTTGCGGACACAGAAACGACGTGTCTGGACGCAAATCGTTTCCGGTAAGGTAATACAGTGATTTGTTTCAGTATAAACGTAGCCTAAAAGCAATAGGGACATAATTTCCATGGAAACAAGTAGATGTAGACTTTCATCCAGGGTCAGGTTTGTGGAGATACATAGAACGTTGTGTTTCTTCTAATAAGGCAGGTGATAGATCTGACAGATGTGTCAAACTGAGCAAGTCTGAGAACATCACAGCAGTCAGAGACACCACTAATGAAGTGCTGCTGCCCAAACATGTCAGGGAAATAAGATATTAAACTTTTTACCACATTTGTCTTATTAGAAGCAAAGACATATTTGTGTCATGTTAAATGTGCTTATACCACTTTATTTAATTTATGAGTTTGTCCTTTGGGTGCAACAGGTCAGAGTGCACTGAATGGAGTTCTATGAAAGAGCCTGAAGTTTGGAAAATCTAATGTCAAATCCGGTGTTTTTCCTTGTAGCTTTACTTTGCAGTGACTACGTGGGTCTTAGGACGTAGAAGAGACTCCAATCTAATCAACTGATCGGTCTTCACCTTCATCTGTTACATAAAGGTGAGTCATTGTACAGTTGTAGGGAGTATGATCTGTTACATAAGGGTGAGTTGTACAGTTATAGGAAGTATTATCATATACCTGACCTATTGTGATTCAGCGTGTTCACTCTCTCCTGCCTATCCCCAACTCTCACCTCACGGCATTTTACTACGAAAGGCTAATGAATGGATGACAACAGAGCTATGTGCTTTACGACAGAGTTATGTCTAGTTCAAATAAAGATCAAAGTATATTCATTTTAAGGAGAATTCTATGTCTTCTCTTTAGGCCCACCAAGATGATTTTCACTCAGGGCCCAGAATTCTGTACTACACCCTTGGATACAGGAACACTAACTTTCTGACTGGCACCTATACATTTCCGGTAAGCAAATTGAAACGTAAACCTTCACTACAATTCCACCAGGGTTATTTACAATGGGCCTCTCCTGGTGTCTTGTCAACAGTCCGTCTCTGTATTTCAAGTGTAAAAGTGCACGGTCAGCACATAGTCCGGCTCTGGCTGACTTAGCTCTTAGCTCTGACTTGGATTCAGACAAACTTTATTCATCCACAAGGGAAATTACTTGGACACAGCAGCTCACACATCACAATATAATATAAAGACAAAGAGAAATTCCTAAATAAGTAGCAAAAATATCAAGAGACTGGAGTCAAATAAGGCAGAATTATATAAAAGTATATGTAGTCAAAATAAAATAGAAACGTAATAAAAGTAGTGAGTATTATCTGTTACATAAGGGTGAGTTACTGTACAGGCGTAGGGAGTATTATCTGTTACATAAAGGTGAGTTACTGTACAGTCGTAGGGAGTATTATCTGTTACATAAAGGTGAGTTGTTGTACAGTCGTAGGGAGTATTATCTGTTACATAAGGGCGAATTGTTGTACAGTTGTAGGGAGAATTATCTATTACATAAGGGTGATTTGTACAGTTGTAGGGAGTATTATTTATTACATAAAGGTGAGTTGTTGTACAGTTGTTTGGAGCATTATCTGTTACATAAAAGTGAGTTGTACAGTTGTAGGGAGTATTATCTGTTACATAAGGGTGATAAATGGATAATGGTTTATGTTTTAGAGGCATCTAACTATCTGGTGTCTAAGGTTTGCCAAGGCTCTTATACATACTCAGTTTCTTTGCGACTGTTGAAATAGGTAGCTCTCTGGCATTTTCGTTTTGTAAAAGTAGCTCACTGAAGGAAAAATGTTGCAGACCCTTGGGTTAGAGCAAGCTGGGATTTGCACTGACATCACTCTCACATGAGCAAACACAGTGAAAAGTTTTCAGATAGTCTGAAAAAATAAGAAAAAATACAAAATGGATTTAAAAAAGAGATTTCCAGGAGCCTGTGACCAATGTGAGTGTTCATGGCCCTGTTCAGGAGTTTGACTTTCAACAAAAAAGTGTAATTTTATGTGCGAGAGACTTGTTAACATCACATGCACAGACTTGTTTATCATCACAAATATTCTCACCTATCGTAGTTCCAACTAAGTCAGTTCTGTGCAAAGTCTATGTGGACGCGCATCTATGGTGTCTTGTGTTTTTGTCGGCGTGTCTTTGGGCATCAGCGTGGCGTGAATCTAACGTCAACCAATCAGGGACAGGTATTCACTGACATAGAGACGTTATTATTAGGAAGAAAGAGAAAGACCTGAGAACAGGGGCGGGGAGCCACAAACATTAGCAAAGTATAAATATATACGCCAAACCGATCACCAGGACTAAACCAGGACCGGACCAGGCCCAGACCAGGACTAGACCAGGACTGAACCAGGACTAGACTGGAACCGGACCAGGACTGGACCAGGACTAAACCAGGACTGGACCAGAATTGAACCAGGACTGGACTACGACTAAACCAGGACTGGACCAGGACTAGACCAGGACTGGACCAGGACTGGACCAGGACTGGACCAGGACTAAACCAGGACTGGACCAGGACTGAACCAGGACTGGACCAGGACTAGACCAGGACTGGACCAGGACTGGACCAGGACTGGACCATGACTAAACCAGGACTGGACCAGGACTGAACCAGGACTGGACCACAACTAAACCAGGACTGGACCAGGACTGAACCAGGACTGGACCACGACTAAACCAGGACTGGACCAGGACTAGACCAGGACTAAACCAGGACTGAACCATGACTGAACCAGGACTAAACCAGGACTGAACCAGGACTAAACCAGGACTAGACCAGGACTAAACCAGGACTGGACCAGGACTAAACCAGGACTAAACCAGGACTGAACCAGGACTGAACCAGGACTAAACCAGGACTGGACCAGGACTAAACCAGGACTAAACCAGGACTGAACCACGACTGAACCAGGACTAAACCAGGACTGGACCAGGACTAAACCAGTGTCAGCATGTCATTAGCACAGTATAAATATATACATGTGGCAGTCGCCGAGCTGATCGCCAGGACTGGACCAGGACTAGACCAAGACTGATCCAGTGTCATTACCGGAGTCTACATACATTTACACCGCAGCGGCCAAACTGATCACCTCTGCTGATGGTTTTATGTCATAAATACACTAAAGTCTCTCTCAGCCTGGTTCATTGTTCCGTGAAAAGACTGGGCACTTGTTTCCAGGGCAACGGATGAGAGTCAGGGGCATCTAAACTCCAATGCAAAGGCGTCCAAATAGAGGCGTCTAGAGCGTCACACCCCCAGGGAAAGTTGGTGACATCAGCTGCACAGTATCAGCAGTATTGTTCAACAGTTTTTTCATGACATCACATCACAAGGTGGAACAGAGCATTTTGAGTTTTGGACATGTAGACAGACTAAATATTACTGAAACATGTGTGAATAAAACTTAAAACACAAGTCTGGGTTTGTGTTTGATGAGGTAACAGGATTCTAACATGACTTAAAGCTCACAAGAGTCCATTTAGCACAATACATGACCTTTAATTGATGATTAAAATAAAAAGACACATCAAGCTCTCCAAAGACTATTATCACTCAGCGACGTACTCTGCCTTTTTTTTAGAGTTTAATGGAACAAAAAACGATGATAACAACTCCAACGCTAATTTCAATCAGTTTCATTTCATTCCGGGGAGGAGGAGGAGGAGAGATCAGGCCTTTGTTTCGTGTTAATAACAGATAGCAGTACAATCGTCCAGACTAATCGTATTTATTCTCCATTAGTGGTAAATTTGTCATCGGGCGATTAGAAGGATGCCAAGGAGCCACCGGAGTTGTTCTGTCAGGGCTAGATTACATCACACAGGGGGAGCGCTGATGATCTGAGCAAACAGTTATGGAGGATCAGATGGTACAGGTAAACGCAATCTGTTCTCATCTGGAAGTCTAATGAGCCCACTTCCCATATGTTCACTTTGTTGTTGTGTTCATCAATACACATTTTAGTATTGAATGATCTTTTTCAGACATAGATCTAAATTATAATGTTGTTTCCTCATTAAGTTGTGTTTTGTTTCATTCATATTTAGGCTGTGTTCTTTTCTGTTGCACCTCGTAATGTCACGCTGTAATTCAGAATATGCTCCACTAAGCTTTTAAACTAGAATCATTTGGATAATTTTAGCCCTGAAATTGCCAATCTCTACTGAGCAAAAGATTTAAAAAAAAAAAAGGAGATTTTTGATTAATAAAATCTTAATGAAGGCGAGGAGAAGGCAGACCCTCACCTGTGAGTGACAGAACACATATTTAAAGTTGATTTATTTATTTATTTCATTGGGAGGGTGCATGTTCTCTCCTGGTCGACATCAGGCTCGTCACCTACTGAATATTACGGGGATTTCCTTATAACATATCTTATCTTAAATTCTTAATTTTGTTTTTAATGTATTTTTAAGAAGAATTGTGTAGATGGAAGTTCTCTCTATTTAAAAGTTTGTAGTTTGTGTGAACAGTTATTCAGATAATTATAGCATAAACAACAGAACATAAATTTACCAAACTCTCAATCTCACTCCAAATCCCTAAATCCACTGAATTCTTCACACCCTCCCGATTGCTGTGAAGCAAGTTTCTTGCTCACTCCAAACTTTCTTTCTGCTGCTCAATTACCTCTCGTGGCTGTCAGTCTGAAAATTTTAATATATAAGTCGCACCAGAGTATAAGTCGCCGGACCACCCAAACAAAGGTGAAAAAAGGTGCGACTTATAGTCCGAAAAATATGGTATTTGACTTCAACCTGCCCAGAGACTGAAGATGGAAGTTAGTTTGAAATATTTCACTTATATTCACATTTCCACAGGTAATCACAGTGTCTGTATTATGTCCATACATCCACACACCAAACTGTTCAGCTCATTTGGGGCTTTGAAGTTAAACACTCTGCGGCCAATTTCTTTCTTATAGTAGGAACATTAAAAAATTGTTCAGTGTGACATAAATTATATGATGATCTCAATGGCATCAGAAACTCTTTTAAATAAGGTGGGAACTTTGAGTAATAACATTTAAACACAAATTGTAAAAAGTGTAGCTGTCTTCTGGATGAGAGCCAGTTGAATGATGAATACATTTGACAGTGGTGCCTTCTATTGGCACATTTGAATACAAACCTACATATACCGTTATAAATGACATCTCACAATCAAAGGTTAAATGCTGAGGTGTTCTGATAAATTATGTGTGCGTAGGCGAGTATTGGTAGAGGTAACTGTGATGCAATTCTTTTTCTGACATATAAAGTGAAACAGTTATGCATGTTTGAGTACAGTATCCTCAGCTGGTCAGAAATTTTCTTTATAACTGAATCTATATGTGAGTTAAAAGTAAGTTGAGAATCTAAACCAAGGCCAAGATATTTAAATTGGTCAACTTTAACCATTGGGGTTCAGTCTGTAATGTAAAGTACGTTGTTGTTGCTTTCAACACTATTTTTATAATAAAATAACGTGAAATAATTTTTTCATATTAAATACAAGTTTGTTACTGGTGAACCATTTTGAATCAGAATAAAATCGGATCTGAAATTAGTTAGTTACCGTATTTTCCGGGCTATTAGATGCGCTCTAAAGCCTCTAACCCCGTCAAAAAAAGGCCGCGCACCCCGCAATCCAGATCGTCCTATACACGAATTCACTCGGGTGTCCCAGCACGACTTCAGTAAACTACAAAGCTGCAACACCCGACAGACAGAGCAGACAGCGACCATGCAGCGAAACACCCGCAGCCACACTCATCACTCCACGCGGACAAGGAATGGAACGGAGGAACAAACCGAAAAAGCGAGTGCAATGTGCCACTTCTAGACACAACTGAACAACTGAGTCACTGCGAACACGCTGACAATCCAGCTGGCCCAGACAGCACCCTCCCTACACGCCACAACTGAACAAAGCCCAGAGTCACCGTGAACGCCACAAACAAAGTCCCACTGACCCATCCAACTGTTGTGTTTCGTTTCAAGTCTGGTGCGATTTATTTGTGAAAAAAGTTGGAAAATAGGGACCATTTAATGACAGTGCGTCTTATAATCCAGAGCACCTAATAGCCCGGAAAATACTGGTATTTTTTAGTCAAGTTATTTTGGTGAGAGTAATTTAAAAGTAATGCAATAGTAGTGTCGTGTCGTACATTTTAAATACAGTAATACTGTAATGAAACAAGTTACTTTGAAATGACAGTAACAAGTAATAAATAACACATTACAGTTTCAAGCAACTTGTCCAACACTGCTGTCATCAAAGTTTTCAGCTTGTCCAAAAAAGGATGGGAGTAAAAGGCTAGAGACCAACTGGACGTCTTAGCAGGAGAAGTTTATTTACCATCAATAATACGGGCCTGGGGGGGATTTGAAAAGTCAACATAGTATATTTTCAAAAGTGAACATAGTGTGATCTTTGAGTGTTCAAGCCCCTTTACTAAGGCTACGTTCAGACTGCAGGGTTTAATGCTCAATTTGGATTTTTTTGTGAAATCCGATGTTTTTGTGAGGTCGTTCACATTTCCAATTAAATGCGACTTGTATGTGATCTCCAGTGTGAACTTTAAACGGCCCAAAAGTGTGCACTGGAGACAAGCGTGCTTTGTGTTTACAGAAGTTGTCCAAACATGGACATGAGCATTGAGCACCTGGAGATTTTAAAGTTCCTCTTGTACCGGAGCCAGAACATGAACAACTTCCTTGTTTTAAGGAGGAGATCGAGAAGGAGAAGGACGAGGTTTTTGGCCGTGGTGTTTTTGTGGGCAGCGGCAGCGACGTCCGTTGAAAGGAACGTGTGGATGTGGAGACGTAGCCAAGAGTGGTGAGTGGCGATGTGCTCTGCTTCAGTGACACAGAGTTCATTAACAATTTTTGCCTACTTCACAGCAGAATAGTGACGTTTGTGGCTGTAGATCGGATGAATGCGCTTTGGCCGTTTACACTGAAGTCACATGTCAAAAGATCAGATATGTATCGGTTTTAGGAGCACATATCCAAGTGGCCTGGGTCGCATTTTGAAAAAATTGGATCTGTGTCGTTCAGACTGTCATTAAAAGATCAGATACAGGTCACATAGAGGCCAAAAAATTGATTTGGATTTCGGATTTGGGTCACTTCAGGCTGCAGTCTTTTTCAGGTTTATAAAACAAGTGGTGAGACTATGAAGGCCAGTAGACACCGGTTAGATTGAAGTTTGTCACAATTTAGATAATGGTATGCCAGTGGTCTGTCAAGGGAAGATCATGGTGTAAACATAGCTTTTGTGAGATGTACATGGAAGATAAATTACTTAAATTCTCTTACACCTGCACTGAAGGCATCAAAACTATGAACTATGTAACAAACAAAAAACAAAGCAAAGGACGGTTACTCTGAGGATTTGAATACAAAATTAAAAAAAACATATTTAGTTGAGTTATTTGCTTTTCTTGCTTCATATGTTTGATGTCTTAAATGTAGAAAGTAAAAAGACTGAATAAGAGCTGGTAGTGTACGCCATGGTGACATTTTAAGAGTTTCAAAAGTTTGTTGACCATGAACTTACCGATAAGCATCCTCAGGCGAGCTCACATTCTCTGAAAGCCAACACAAAAAATGAACTCAAAATCTGAAACATTTATTTTATTGGTAAAGAAATAAATCCTGCTTCGACTCTCACAGTGTTTTCCCATGTGAATTCTACAGTAACAGATTGAGACGTGTTCTTTTGTGGTAGCAGGCAGCCCTTTCCTTCTGCTGCATTTAACAGTTCAAAGAGCGCCCCCTGGTGGGATACACTGATCGACCCCCCGGTGCTTAAAAGACCAAAACATGAAAGATCTGTGGTTGTGATCTCACCCCACTGCAGGCCATCAGAAGGGGCTTTGTGTAGACAATCTTCACCAAAGTTATGAGGACTGGAAAATGAGCTTTTGTTTATCTTGGTCAAAAGTACAGAGCATGAGTTTGAGAGCTAAGATTGAGCTTCCTCCATTTGCCACGCTGACTGGGAACTGTCCAAGTGAGCTGATGTTTTTAAGTTGCTTTTATCCTCAGTGTGTCTTGTATTTTGTCTTTGCACGGATTTCTCACTTTGCCGTGTTTTTAATATCGTGTATTTCAGTAAAACCTCCCAGTGTGACGCCACCCGTAGAGTTCGATTGCAACCAAATGACAGTTATACAGTTATACCGGCTAAATTTGTAACCAGGGACCGTGTTTGGAAATCTGAGTGTGAAACCAAAGAGCCAATCAGGAGTGAAGCCGCTGAAGGTAAAGTTCTCACCTACACTGCTGGTTTTGTAGGTTGCAGGAGCTTAGCAACACTGTCAGTCAAACCTGTTGCTAATGCCGACGGCAGTGACTGTTTCTTAATTTAATAGCTAAATAAAAATACCAGGATCATTTAGAGCAGGTTAATACCATACCAGGTTAATAAAGAAATGGACTTAGGCTACGTTCACACTGCAGGGTTTAATGCTCAACTCGGATTTTATTGTGCAATCCGATTTTTTTGCGAGGTCGTACACATTTCTAATTAATTCTGACTTGTATGTGATCAGTGTGAACTTTAAAAACCACAAAAATGTTCAATGTTTACGGACGTAGACTAAACATGGATGTGAGCATTGAGCACATGGCGATTTTAAAGTTGTTGTCGTACCAGAACCAGAACATGTACAGCTTATTTGTTTTAAGGAGGAGATTGAGAAGGAGAAGGATGAGGCTTTTGGCCGTGGTGTTTTGTGGGGCAGCGGCAGCAACGTCCGTAGAAAGGAACGTGTGGGATTGTTATGTGCTTCGCTGCTTCAGTCACACGGAGTTCAGACACAATTTTGGTATGACGAGAAGAATGTTTGTGTATATTTGTGAGCGCCTGCTTGATGTGTAGCTGGGATGAATACGACCTGGCCATTCAGACTGAATCATATCAGAGTCATGCATGGGTCCATTTTTGCAGACCCGCAGCCACCTGCACCCGCGCAGTACAGCACCACACCTGCCCGTTAACCTGTGATTATATCAACGTTAAACCCGCACCCGCTCGGACCCGTTAACATAAATCACTGCATTGGCTCCCTGTGAGTTTCAGGATCGATTTTAAAGTTCTTTTACTGGTTTTAAATGTCTGAATGGTCTTGGGCCTTCTTATCTTCAGAACTGCTTTTACCCTACAAACCCTCGCGGACCCTGCGCTCCTCCGGCAGCAGCTCCTGCTCATTCCCAAAGTCAGGACACACTCACGGAGAGGCGTCTTTTCAGTATTATGGCGCCGTCTATGGAACTGCAGCAGGAGGAGCTCAGGGCCAAAGAGAACGTTCATGTTTTTAAGAGTAGGCTCAAGACCCACCTTTTTAGCTTAGCGTTTGATTAAAATGTTATACTTTTACCTGTTTCTATTGTACACATTTTATTATATTTATTAATTTTAGGTATATTTTTAGGATTTCCAGTGTTTGCATCAGGAGCGGAGGTCAGATGTGGCTGCCGGGTTCAGTTCCGTGGGTTCCTGGTTGAGGGATGGTGCCTGGGCTTCATCTCTCCCCTGGACCCTGTGGTGGTTCCTGGTGGTGGTGGACGTCTCTCTGCTCCTGGTGTAGACGGCTCCTCTGATGGTGCTTTCTCAACTGGTTCGCCTGTATTCAGCCTCACATTTTACTATAGGTACTTTTATGTATTTTACCATGTTAGGGTGTGAGTGCGTGTGTGTGTGTCTGGGTTGTTTGGTTGTGTCGAGTCGGGCAGCTGTGGGGGTTAGGTAAGTGGGTGGGTGGATGGAAATGTGGGATTGTTTTTAATCACTGTAAAGCATTTTGTGTTACATTTTTGTATGAAAAGCACTTTATAAATAAAGTTTGAGTTTGATTGAACATTCCAACCTTTACACAGTAAAACAGAGGGAACCATTTATTTTATGAGGGACAGCACACAATTTTTACATTAACCTTAACAGGAGAGATGCATTGTACCAGGTTGTAGCACTAGTTTTAATTTTCACCTGTCGTCCCTGGGCAGGTTCATTGATTGATTGTATTTAACTGACCTTGACTATCAACTGTTCTTCCTGGAGAACTATGTAGTATGTTTTGGGTTGATGGGGGAAACTGGAGAACCCAGAGGAAACCCATCCAGACACAGGGAGAAACATGCAAACTCCACACAGAAAGGCCCGGGCGACCTGGGGATCAAACCAGAACCTTCTTTTGCTGTGAGGCAGGAGTGAGTCGCTATGACCACATTGACGACATTCAGCGAAGCCAACTTTCTGTAGCATTTTCAATCAGTTTTACCACTGAAGAAAAGAAGTATGACCAACCTTGCATTTAAAGGATTTATGTCTGAGCAGCAGCAGCGAGTTGCATTTCTTGATAGAAATCTTGGCAGCAGCGGACTGATATATGAAAAAATAGTCCCTCAACATGCGACGATTCATGCGATGCAAGGTTAGTTTTATTTCTAATATTATTCTATCAACACAGACATTCACATGGACAGTCTGGTGTAATAATAGATTTGCTTCAGGTGTTTTGTGGAGTGGGTAAGACTGTTTTTAGTGGCAGGATAACTATGGCCATTGACATGCACTAGCCTAGCACCAGTGACCTCTGCAAATACAAGGACTGGATGGAATATTTAAAAAAGTGTCTCCACACATCTCCAACACTCTGGCTCAACTAGGAAATGACAGCAAAATGTCAAAAATTCCAAACTGTCCCTTTAAATTTTGGCCAGGCTTATTTGCAGTGCGTTAGCGTGACTGCAAAAGAGAAGATGTGAAAAACGCTGATAAATTCATCATAGTGAATCATTTGGATGTTAAGAATGCATTAAGAAAGAGGGTTGATGATTGACTTTATTTCACAAAAGCCATATATTTCTCATATGAATGCATTAAATAACGCTGGCTAATCTTACCACGAGACTTCCCTCATATTAAGACAACAAATTCTCCTTCTGCGCCATGAGCGGGAGAATTTTTCAAGCAATATTCTATTTAAATGGATTTTTGTGCTCAAGGTGACAACAGCTGAATAAGTGCTTTTATGGAGAATATTGGTTTACTAAGAGTACACGAACCAGACTGCAGTGAGAAAAGTACTTCCCAAAATCTCATATACTCCACAATATGTCAATAATGCAAAAGGTCACAGAAAAGTATAAAGTGCAGATAGCCATATTATGCTTAAAAAACTGTGGTCAGAGAATGTGTATGTAGGTTTTAATACATATATTTATTTTAGCTGTATGAAAATATGAACTGAAATGAAGTTAAAGGTCCAGCACTACACTATTTTCTGATCTTTAACTGCTGACACATCATTTATTTAGATCACCATGTCACCCTTTATTGTTCTGCAAATGCTATATTCGCCGAAAGCAGCGTATTAACATGTTTTATAGGTTTCACGTTTGTTTTTCGATGCTCTGAGTCCAACCTCCTTTGCTCTCTGCACTAAATCGCTCCCCCTTCAGAGCACAGTCACAACACAATCAGGCTGCGTCCCACTAATGATACTTTACATCGTATCAGGTTTGTGAAGTTGTTGTGTACAGTTTAGCATCATATTTTTGTATATCTACAGGGAATTTTGTAGGAGTAATGAGAGTTCAGATAGGCTACGTTCAGACTGCAGGGCTTAATGCTCAATTCCGATTTTTTTGTGTGAAATACGATGTTGTTGCGAGGTCGTTCACATTTCCAATTAAATGTGACTTGTATGTGAACTCCAGTGTGAACATTAAACGGCCCAAAAGTGTCCCACATGTGCACTGGAGACACTATGATGTCAACCACAGAGAGCGTGCTTGTCCAAACATGGACGCAAGCATTGAGCACCTGGAGATTTTAAAGTTTCTCTTGTACCGGAGCCAGAACATGAACAACTTACTTGTTTTAAGGAGGAGATTGAGAAGGAGAAGGACGAGGTTTTTGGCCGTGGCGTTTTGTGGGGCAGTCTGTTGAAAAGAACGTGGATGCGGAGACGTAGCCAAGAGTAGTGAGATAGCTATGTGCTTCGCTTCAGTGACACGGAGTTCATTAACAATTTTCGTATGACGAGAAGAATGTTTGTGTACGTTTGTGGCTTGTTGATAACGTGTAGGAGGGATGAATGCGCTTTGGCCGTTCACACTGAAGTCGCATGTCAAAAATTTGGATATGTATCGGTTTCAGGACCACATATCCAAGTGGCCTGGGTCGCATTTGAAAAAATCGGATCTGTTTCGTTCAGATTGTCATTAAAAGATCAGATACAGGTCACGTAGGGGCCAAAAAATTGGATTTGGGTCACTTCAGGCTGCAGTCTGCACATAGCCATAGTGCCGGGGAGAGATTGCAAAATGACTGAAACATGCATGGATGACATTTAAATCCTCTTCAGACATGTTTTTGATGAGGGATCAATGTTTTAACATGGTAGAAAGCTCAAAAAATATACATACTACAGTGCTAGGGGTTGGCTCTGCACACATTTAGCCTGTAACTAGGAATTGTAAGAATTAAGAAAAGCTATAACACCTTTAATTTAATCAAATACACAAATCACAGAGCGTGTACTTTCCAGCAATATGGTGATATTATCAGTAATGGTAAAAGTCAAGAGGAACCTCCACTCAGATATTATTATTAGATTTTAACGAAATTACTTTTACATGAATTTATGAACTTTTAGAGAGCCTGTTACCGTTTAGTAGGGGGACTGCTGATGAAAACTAGACTTTTGGCTTATTCAGGTACATTTACATTATTGTAATGTTTATTAATGTACACTGTCCCACTGAAAAGTAAATAAATAAATATCGAAAGCATTAATTTTGTTTTAATTTACTGTCTTTGCTATTTAAACATATGTTAATGTGTATTATGAACAATGAGATTAACTTGTTTCCAGAGTAAAATAATAACTTGTACTTCTTTTAAAATGTTTCCTTCAGTTACAGATTGCAACTATTTCTATATTTGTAATAAAGAGACCCCTGTAAACAATCTTTTCTGTAAATAAAAGCAAACTTTCTGTGACAAATTTTGCATTTGTGTTAACAGTTAAAGGTATATCCCTTTATGACCTTGTATGTCCAATGTGCTGAATGAGTTAGTCCATACATGTTCAGCCTTCTAATGTTCAAACCTTCCCCAGTGTGTACTGTATATACAGGGAAGCTCTTTTGTAGGACATTAATGCTCCTGCTGTGTGAACCTTCACTATTCTCATCTCACATAAAGAGCTTCTTTCAACTCTCTACCTGCTCTGGAACCGCTTTTTTCACTATTCCACATACGTTCATTAGCAATGAAGGTGCAATGTAAATTTTCTGGTGGTCCACAACCTGCTTGTCTCCATGGAGCTTTCAGAAGAATGTCCCGCAGTATGGCATTCACTGGAGGACAAGTATTTTTGAGCAGTTTGAATTGAATAACATCTCCATGGAGACAAACAGGAGGTGGACTCTTCACCAGAAAACGTACAGACACGTGCACACACAGATAATTTCACTATTTTTGAGTTGACTTTAAGAGGACTAAACCAGTAAGCAATTAACTGGTGATTACTGATTATTGACTCTTATATGACCCCTTCATACTCTCGGGCTACACATACAGTATTTTTTAAGTATTTTTGAGTTAACTCTTTCTCCAATGTATATTCAGTCTGTATAGCAGCTGTATATCCCCAAATCTAACCTAATCACATGCCTTAAATAAGACTTGCACTGTTGCTTTGTTGTGGCTTTTCTCTGAGCACACAGCCTCTCCACACACACACACACACACACACACACACACACACACACACACACACACACACACACACTCTGCTACAGGACGCTGATAACAGTAATAGAAATTGAGCGGCGTGGCCCTTCTCTCTTGCCGTAATTGACTGGTGGCCTCCGACACAATCTACATTCATGTCACCTCCATTTCAGATAGGCCACCCTGCTCTCAGATATACACACATATATACTATATATATATTAAATCATGGCATGATTAGCAGCAGACACTTGACATACAGGACAGTGCTGCTCTGGTCAGGACTTGATGTGGTATTGTGGTGACACCTCTGCCTCCACTCCACAGTGCCACAGTATTAGTATTATTTCATTTACATTTACATTTAAGTTAATTAAGTTAATTACAGCACACATAATTTAATTTGATTCCTGTATTTAGACTTTACTTTTTGAATTTGGGTACACACGTTTTAGTTAATATAAGTCTGAATTATTTACTTACATTTGTTCTTTTATTCCAGGAGTCGACCCTTGGCAGAAACAGTCCACGCCAAACGAAGGGGGAAGCACTATGTAGCAGAGGTGTGGACTTGCAAGTCGTGACGTGACTCATTATTTTTAGGACATGAGAATTGACTTGATACAATAGACTAAGACTTGTGACTTGATTTCAACTTGAAACAGTAACTTAGGACTTGACTCAAACTGTAGGCCTGTGACTTGAGAAGACTTGATGCTTCTCCTAAATATATATATGTTTTAAGAAAATACTTTTCTCTTTTGAGGTGATACATGCCGTGCTTAACTTTACAGGAACAAACTGGAATATGTTTTTCCCACTTCTCTATTTGGATGTGACTGAAGTACTGTGATGTGGTATCCTCACATGTACTACAGTAATACACAGTACAATAAAGTGAAACAAAGGGAACTACATAGAACATGATCCTTCCACTTGAGTGCAGATTACATGACAACATAACTGCATTTTAAAATCTGAATTCTTTCTATTCTGACGGTAATGATTCACACTAAGATCTTGTCAAGACATTTAAAAAGTAAAAGTTTGCATTTCTACAACTCATATATAAATACTCATATATAATATACTGTGACTTTTTAAGTACAATTTAGTTTAAAAGTCATATAAATGACAAAAACTCTTAGCTATATTTGGTACTTTTGTTTAAAGACTTGAAATGACTTGAAGCTCAAAGCAGACGACTTGGACTTGACTTAGACTTATGGACCAGTGACTCAAGACTCGACTTGGACTTGCCTGTCTTTGATTTGAGACTTGCACTTGAGGTCAAAGACTTGAGACTTATTTAAGACTTGCAAAACACTAACTTGATCCCACCTCTGTGTATTTAGTTCGGTTTGTTAGAGTTGTCTAGTTTGTTTAAGGTTATTTATTATCACATATTATTTTCTGTATTATACTTATTTGCCTTCTTGTTACTTTGATTAAGTTAATAGTTTTAGTTTATCCTTTAGTATAATTCCTCCCTCTTGTGTTCAGTTTTAGTTTGGTTCTGTTCAGTTTGGTTTAAGTTAGCCTCAGTTAGGCCTGGCTTTTGGTTAATTACTTGCCTAATTTGAGCTTTTTTTAAAGTATACCTTTCAACTTTATCAAATTTAAACAGATTTTTATAGCCTTGTTTTTGCCTTTCTGTGGGAGCTGTAATCGCAGCGTCAATTTGCAGGTCAGTGGATCTGCCTGCTCAACCAGAGATGTTTATGTGGAGAGTGGGATTCAACGTGCCAAGAGAGCTACTGTCAATGTTTCGTAGGTTAAACAGTATCTTCCACCTGGCTGTGATCAGGGCAGTCATGTGTGATGTCATGTAGTACTTGGAATTTGCAGAGACCACTGGAGGCAACACAGTCAATATTTGACTGTTGTTGAGTTGAGTTTTGTTTCATTTCCACGTTTAACACCCAAACCCTGCAGATTTAGGCTGATTTTTTTCTCTCAGACTGAAAACAATTCAGTTTTTAAAGTCCTTACACCATCACTAGAATCATTTGGTTTATTTAAACTCTGGAATTCCAATCTGTACTGAACAAAAGGTAAAATGCAGCTGAAAAGGTAACTTGAAAACTACCTCTTCATGACATCACAAAGTGGAACACAGCATTTTAAAGGGACTGTCCTGAATTTTGGACATAGGACCTCATTTCCTAGTGAGCCAGAGTGTTGGAGACGTGTGGAGACACTTTTTAAAATATTCCATCCAGTCCTTGTATTTGCAGAGGTCACTGGTGCTAGGCTAGTGCATGTCAATGGCCATAGTTATCCTGCCACTAAAAACAGTCTTACCCACTCCACAAAACACCCAAAACAAAACAATTACAACACCAGACTGTCGATGTGAATGTCTGTGTCGATAGAATAATTTTAGAAGTAAAACCAACCTTGCATTTGAAGGATTTATGTCTGAGCAGCAGCAGCAGCAGTGAGTTGTACTTCCTGATAGAAATCTTGGCAGCAGTGGACTGATATACAAGAAAATAGTCCCTCAACATGCGACGATTCATGCGATGCAAGGTTAGTTTTATTTCAAACATTCTTCTATCAACACAGACATTTACATCGACATTCTGGTGTGATAATAGATTTGCTTCGGGTGTTTTGTGGAGTGGGTAAGACTGTTTTTAGTGGCAGGCTAACTATGGCCATTGACATGCACTAGCCTTAGCACCAACAACCTCTGCAAATACAAGGACTGGATGGAGTATTTAAAAAAGTGTCTCCACACGTCTCCAACACTCTGGCTCACTAGGAAATTAAGCCCTTTGTCCAAAATCCCGAACTGTCCCTTTAAGCTTTAGAGACGCAGACAGACTTATAATAAAGGGTTAAACACGTGTGAATGAAACAAAACACAACTCCATGAATGTTTTTGATGAAGTTACAAGATCCCAACATGATTTAAAGCTCAGAAGAGTCACTTTTGCATGATATAGGATCTTTAAATAGTGCGATGCAACTGGCTCGTCTCTGGAGTTGCGAGTACTTTCCTGGAATGTTCTACAGTATGCAAATAAATACGTAGAGGACAACAAGTTCAAGTTTTTTCAACAGATGCAGTAAAGATTGTTTTAATGTCATATTGTGGAACATTCCAGTCAAAGCAATAACACCTCGATATAATTCTTGGCTCGGAGTCCACGACGGATTATGCGAGTCAAATATATCTTTCACCACAATGACATTATAATGAAAGAGAGACTGCTTTTGTCTGCACGTCCCCCAAGTCTCTCCTCTTCACTTCACTTCACTTGAGAGTTATAAGTTCATGAATATTTAATCATGAAAAAGCATAAATCTTATTGCAGATAGTTTTATTACGCTCCCTAAAAAGAAACTGAAATATTTGAAACGATTGTCTGGCTTGCGCTGGAGTTCCTTATATGTGGTTTTATAGTACCTCTGCTTAATTAGAGTGAGTAGTACAAATGCGTGTTTTATCAGCGTTCATTTGAATGTAGTGCTCCCCAGTGAGGCCTGATAACAACCCTTGTGAAACCACCAACCTGAAATAGAACATGGTAGTGGCTTTTTTAAACTGCTTTACTGACAATTTACAGTAAATGATTATAGTTTTAAATAAAAATAATGGTTCTGAATAACATTTGGGGCTACATTTATCAAGCCAAATGCTAAATTACAAGTGCAAATGGAGCTGTTCTTCTCATTTTCCCTCTGAAGTTGTATTTGGAGTGATTCATGCTTGTTTGAATAATCTTTAATACATTTTTTTCCCACCATATTGTGGATCGATTCTCGTTTTCACCGCCGTCGACATACGCCCGCTGCACTGTATTTTGTTCCCCTATTTGATTCAAGCTCAATATGTCTTCAGGTGCGTTGTGTAACTTTTTTTTAAACCAGACCAAGTTAAAGGTAGATCTGTGGAGAGGCGACCCCACTCACAGTCAGGCTACGTCCACACAACAACGCTCCTGGATTTTTTCTTTTACGAGCTGAAAAAAATTTGCGTCCACACACGTGTCGGATCAATAAATATTCACGTTCAGACGACAACGGAGGACAGAGTGAAAACGATGTGATACACATGCCACACCAGTATGTGGCGCTGTTAAAAATAATAATAATATTTATTGCAGATCTTATTATGGAGTAAGAAAGCTGTCAAAATATTTGTGCGCATAAAATAGAAATCTGTGCATATTTGGCTGTAGTTGCGCATAAAATAAATATTTGTAAACTCTCAAATGAGTCCAGTCGTACATAAAATATATTGTGTGTATTTTATCCATCAGAATACGAATTGAAAAATTACAACGTCAAGAATTACAATTAGGAAATGAAAATTTACGATTACACTTTCATCAGTACGAATACGAATTCACAGACGGAACTTTACTGTCAAAAATACGTCATCACTTCACAGACATTATTTATAGAGCAGAAGAAACATCGATCAAGATCAAGACTGCGCAGCTCAAGTTTGTACCAGAGGGTAAAAACAGAGTAATAGCACAAGAAGCTACAACAGCGACCAACAAGTGGGTTCATTAAAATCTACTGTAAAATGTCTTGAATTCGGGAACCGAACGCTGCTGTATAATATTGTGTATAAACACCTTTGAACGGGAAATTGCACCTATATGTTAGATAACATAGTGGAGCCAGTTGGCCAACATCAGATGTAACGTTCTCCCAGGGCTAATTAGCAAATATCAGGTTCTCTGTATGTTTAGATTAAAACATTCACGACTACAGCCACAGCGAGCATCAGTCAGTCTTCACTTCAGCTGCATTTCAGACAATGACTTATACATGAGTTATAATGGGTTATAATGAGCAAATCCATCCACGTCACGGTGACGTTAAACTTACCGGTAAATACTGTAAACATACCAAGGTGTTGCCTGTAAACACGAACATTAATTGATGCTGGAAGCTGCATTAAACTGTAATGTGTAACATTTCATTGGCTGTGACGTCGTAACCAGGACAGTTTGGTTGTGTTTGGTGTGAACTGGGACATTTCAGCGTCCCAAGGAACTTTTGGTGGCATTTCATGCGAGAAATGCAGCTGAAGGTTCAGACTGACTGATGCTCGCTGTGGCTGTAGTCGTGAATGTTTTAATCTAAACATACAGAGAACCTGATATTTGTTAATTAGCCCTGGGATAACGTTACGTCGGATGTTCCCAACTGGCTCCACTATGTTATCTAACATATAGGTGCAATTTCCCGTTCAAAGGAGGTGTTTCTACACAATATTATACAGCAGCATTCGGTTCCCGAATTCAAGACATTTTTTACAATAGATTTTAATTAACCCACTTGTTGGTCGCTGTTGTAGCTTCTTGTGCTATTACTCAGTTTTTACTCTGCTACAAACTTGAGCTGCACAGTCTTGATCTTGATCGATGTTTCTTCTGCTCGATGGATAATGTCTGTGAAGTGATGACGTATTTTTGACAGTAAAGTTCCGTCTGTGAATTTGTATTCGTACTGATGAAAGCGTAATTGTAAATTTTCATTTCCTGATTGTAATTCATGACGTCGTAATTTTTCAATTCGTGTTCTGATGGATAAAATACACACAATATATTTTATGTACGACTTGACTCATTTGAGAGTTTACAAATATGTATTTTATGCGCATTATTTATAATATAATATATAATTTATATAAAAATATAATATTATTATTATACGCACGGATTTCTATTTTATGCGCACGAATATTTTTGACAGCTTTCTTACTCCATATCTTATCACCGTTTTTTAAACTTTAAGATAATTAAGATAATTTTAGATGTATCCCAGAAATATAGCCGCTTTGTTTTGCAAAAGTTAAACATAAGTTTTCATTTTAATCCATAAGATTTGGATGAGAATTATTAGAATAACTTGGTTTCAAAATCCAACAGTTTAATTACTCATGCGTAGTCTTTGTTATTGATCCGTGTGCGTGTTGGTCTTGGTTGCTGGGTGACAGGAGTGGCTTCGTAGGCTACTCCTGTCCCATTTTGGCAAGCTCTTGCGCTCCATGGAGGCTCGTTCGAGGTCTACAGCCTTCCCTGCATCGAAGGACCCTGGCATTGACAGGGATGTAATGTCATCGTTTTCCAAAAGCTGCGGTCTGCTTGTCCACATGACAACGCAACACCGGCGTTCTCAGATTTCTCCACTCTGGAACCCATTCTCAAAAAACACCATTTTCGTCCACCCAAAACGCCGGCTCCGTGTGGACGAAAGGCCAAAATGAATACAGACTTCTCAGTTTCGACCAAAAAACGTTGTGTGGACAGGCCCTCAGAATGTCTGTTTTTTCAAGGTGTTTTTGAGCTATAAAACCACCTGTAATGGAATAAATGTAAAGTAGAGCTGTTAAATGTCACAGTGTGGAATATTCCGGTAACATCTTCATAGAAACAAGCAGGTGACGGACCCTTAACCAAAATGTTACAAGGTGCCCCTTTTTATGGACATGAGACAAGACACTCTGCTCTTTTGTGGATTAGAAGGGACAAGGCCAAGTGTCACAAGTGAAGTTTGTCTTTTTACTACACTGAGGCTGCCTTCAAAAGAACACAATTACTCTGCTATTTTAAAGTGCCTATGACAGGTCGAACTGCCCATTTTACTCAAACACAGTCAAGTTCATGATATTTAAGATTTTACTAAATAAACTTAAAAAAGAATGCCCAGTTTGACCAAGGCTGTGTCCGAGTGTCCACACTATTCCCTAATCAGGGCAGTATTTACATGCTACACTATTTTTTAGGGGTGTCTGAATGATCAGTTGGTGAAAAAGTAGTGCACTCAAAATTCCCCACAATGCACCTTGAAAAGTAATGGGCATCATGACAAGAAAAAAAAAAAAAACACGGGAAAACAATCCAAACAGCAACACGTGTTTAACTGGACACAACCTGATTGATACAAACATATTTTTGCATATATAGGCCGCACCTGTCTAGGCTGCAGGTGTCCACATCTTCAAGAACGTTTTCAAGTTCAGGCCGATTGCTTTTATCGCCTCTGAAAGTTTTTGTCGTCTTTTTGCATTGAGTCAATTCGTCATGCTGTCGTCACCAAAATCTCACCATCGACTCACTGATGTCGAGCTCACGTGCAGCAGCTCTGTTTCCTTCTGCCACAGCCACATCAGTCGCTGTTGACTTAAAAGCTGCATCATCTGCATTTCTTCATGTGTTTTCCATGAGGAGGGTGTGTGTATGAAGCGTAAAATAACAGTTCAAAACACAATCAAACTAAAATCTTCCTTGGCTCATCACCCACATCTTTCCCCGCTCTCCTGCGCATGTCTCCTGCAGAATGGGATCATGTCAGTGTCTTGTAGGATTTCAGCAGATTTAAGGAGGTGGGGATAAGTGTATTGATCAGGTATGAGTGGAAGTTCGACTACTGAAGTTTGAGACGTTTCTTCTCGTCATTTACGCACTCACCTGAAATGAATGCATATGGGTTAGATGTATTCCCCTCACTAATGTTCATTTAGCATCATAAATTATTTTATCACACGGTAATAAACTGTTTTAGTGCTGACAACAGTGCTAGTCAAACAAATAATCCGTTCCATATATTTGCAGCATCGCTGTGCAGGGTTCAAAGTGTGAGGAAAAAAATTGTGTCCAGAAATTATGGTTGTGCGCCAGTCTGATCTGATCATTACGTCTGACAGAAAGTTTTATTGGAGTTTGGCTGACTTTTTTCACCTAGACTCCAGATTCACGTGAACCGAATGTGTTGAATCTAAACTTGGCACATGAAGCGGTGTGGACGGGCTCCTGTGCTCTGAGGCCCTCCGTCACTGCTAAAGGCCATCTTGATAAATCTCTGAGAAATTGGCCCAACTGAAAAGAGGCTAAATAATGTAGTGATTATATGTCACGCTGCAATTAACTGGCAATTGGCCTCATCCTCAGAGAGTATGTGCCCCCACCACCAGACACACAGTGAGAGAAGTTTAAGAACCACAAGAGAGGCACTCAAAAATCAAGATGAATAAATGTTAGAAAATAGACTTAAACACAACACTGTGCAATTAGGCTACAATAATTAAAAATATAAAAAGAAATGTCTGTAAAAGTGCTAGACAAGAAACAACTAAGACATCATCACCGTCAAATCCTGTTAAAGTGTAAGAATGTGATCATGTATTTGGATGTGTGAGTTGCCTCCTTGGACCACACATGTGCACATAAGCAGTAACGGAGGGAAACAGGGGCAGATTTTTGACATTCAAATGTCTCTTATTCAGAAACTAGAGGGACTATTGAAATAAGTAAGATATCAGAATGTAGGAAAGAGTTAACACTCCAACAGGGTAAAGTTAAACCTGTGATATTCTTTCAAGTTGTTGACAAAAAATTTAAAAACTCTTTGGGCAATAAATATAAACAGTGATACTAGTGGTTCTCACTTACATATCCTGAACAAACTGGTTTGAATATTTGCTTCATATAGTTTTCTACCATATGGTACAAGATTAGTTTGAAAAACCTCTTACTTCTTGAGTAATGACATTTTTTATGAAGAAAGGTCATGGTAACAGAGGGAAAAGTAACGGAGGGAAAATTGTGCAACAAGTAGAAGGTGCAGGATTTTGCATAATTTGTTGCCTTTTTCTTCCGAAAACTTTAATATTACTTCAAAATGAAAGGAAACTATTTCTATAAAATATGTCAGTCCTTCCAAGCAAATTTTTATCATTTTAAATACTTTTTTTTTTGAAAAATCATGTACCTTCATCAACAGTTCAAAGATGGAATAACACAAGATATGATGAAATACATCAGTTTATTTACATGATTTTCAGGTCTTTGAAATTTGGGAAATAATTTTTGTTCCATGTTTCATACATGGTCTGTTTAAAACATATGTAACTTTAGAACCAAAAATGGTACAGAAAAAAGGTCAACAGTTTCATAAACTAGAGTACATATGTATCTGTTGAATACATTTTTATATCAGATGCATTAACTAGAATTTTTGGCCTTGCTGTTTACTTCTGTTTGACTGGGCCCATATCATACATGGACATATAGTAAATATAAAATATAATAAAAATATAATTCTTTGTTTTTGCACTCATCATGTCCCAATCCAGTCCAAATAACAAAGAGAAATCAATAAAGCATATCATGTAAGAGTGTGGGTCTTAGGAGGTTTTAATACACAGAATTTTAAATACAGCTTCAGAGATGTGTCCAGCTTTGCTCTGAGCACATCACTAGAACATTCAGGTCCACAGGTCCCTGCAGACTGCACGCTCCCCAGAGTCTAAGGACATTAAAGAGTGGAACAAGCACCAGCAGCTTGTTACTCTACACCCCCACTCTCACCAGAAGTTTTTTTTTTTTCTTTTCTTCTTCTTGCACTCATGCTGCCCCCAATGAAATGCCACCTCGGGCGTCTGCTGTGTTCGCCCATGCCTAAGACCGCCCCTGAGCTCCAGACACACACTCAAACTCTCCTCTCACCTCAGGGACCTCCCTTCTAATGTTAGAAAAGGCCTTTCACAGTCAGCACTGTCACTTTGTATTTGCACGTTGTAGCTTATATGGTGATTTTTTTGAGTATTTGAGTCATTTTAAATGTGTAAATGTGTAAATGTGGACTGATGTTTTTAAATGACACAAAGGGAGAGTGCAGGGTTGATTTAAATAGGTGGACACTTGATGTATTTTAACAGTTTGTTAACCTCAACCTAAACCAATAAACTAAACGGAAGTATTTTTGAGTTCAGTGTTACGATACTATATGTTAAACAGTACATTTATGTGAGTACTATGAACACAGTCAACTTACAAGTAACATATGAAAACCTCCTGGTCCCATTCTGTTCTTATGGGGGTGACTTGCATTATCAACAGGATGAAAGGGCAGATTTTAATTAATTTATTTTATTAACTTTATTTAATGAGACAGGGACACCACACATTTTTTACATTAACCTTAACAGGAGAAATGCATTGTACCAGGTTGATGATGAATAACTCACAGCACTTTATGGATAATGTGATGACTCCACCAAAGGTCTTCGGTTAAATCTAATACTAACTTCAACTTCCAAACATAATAGGTCAGACTTGAGCCACTATTTTTAGGACTTGAGACTTGACTTGATAAAATAGACTAAGACTTGGGACTTGACTTCCACTTGAAGCTCAGTGACTTGGGACTTGACTCGGGCTTTAGGCCTGTGACTTGAGAAGACTTTTCTCTTTACAGTTGATACATGCTGTACTTAATGTTACACGAACAAACACTTCTCTGTTTACTTTTGATGTAACTGAAGTATATGGCATCCTCAAATGTACTACAGTAATATACAGTACAAAACAGTAAAACAGAGGGAACTACAAAGAACATGATCCTTCCATTTGAGTGCAGACTACAGGACAACATAACTGCATTTTTAAATCTTAATTCTTTCTATTCTGACCATAATGATTCACACTGAGATCTGGTCAAGACATTTAAAAAGGAAAAAGTAGTATTTCTAGTTTTTCTCTAGTTTCTAGTATTTCTTCAACTCTGTAAATACTCATATAAAAATATGCCATGACTTTTTAAGTACAATTTAGTTTAAAAGTCATAAAAATTGCAAAACTTTGGTTTAAAGACTTAAAATGACTTGAAGCTCAAAGCAGATGACTCGGACTTGACTTGGACTTATGGACCAGTGACTCGAGACTCTCTTGGACTTGCCTGTATTCAACTTGGGACTTGACTCAGACTTGAGGTCAAAGACTTGAGACTTGCAGAACAACAACTTGATCCCACCTCTGGCTATTGCTAATAAACCGGGTTATCTTTAGTCCAAATGCTACTTTATTATTTATTTGTATTTGACTTTATTTACGGTCAACAGTAGTTTCAAGACATAGACACATTATCACATCATATTGGGGAACATCTTTTATGTTAACACCTGATGCAATGGCCCCAGTGTTTAGAGCCTGTCCAGATCATCACATATAACTGATCATGTTATTTTCAGCTCGGCGTTCAGTATAAAAGCTGGCAGGGCATCCACGCAAATGGTTACCCAGGCAACTAATCACAGGACCAGTGCTGTCACAAACAACTCACTGACACTTGTTTTCTATGGGGAAATGCTGTTAAAGATACACTATGTAACATTTCTAGTGGAGAGTTCATAACCTGCGTGTCAGGTACAGTCCTCATACACACTTCAGTGCTGTACTGAAATGTCAGTGTAGAGACAAGCTGGTGATGCTGCCCAATCTGTTTTATTGTTTTTCACAGCAATGAAAACATCTGTAATGGGATAAATGACAGATAGGTGCCTTACTCTGGAACATTCTAAACAGAGTAATATCAGGGTGTCACATCTCAACATTCTGTTAGTCAGTAATATTGAATACAGATGGGGGACAGCTAAAATGAACATGGTTAAAATGCAGATTTGCCGCCCTGCCAGCAACACTGACTCTCCCCATAGTTCACAAACTCTTAAGATTCTGCCTTGTTCAGCTCCAGCTGAAGCATTTACATGTGACAGGAAACTGACCATTCACAGCAGGGTGGAAGAGAACGCCGAACGAACCAAAACATGTATGGCAACCCAACTGACGTACTTCTGCTGATGTTAGAGAACATTTGGACCATTATAAAAAGTCTGGACATTATAAAAAGAGCAAAGTCGCTTGTGCTTTTCTCTCTGGAATTAACTGGATTTAACTAAAGATTGATTTAGCAACTTGCTCCGCTGGTGTGACTCTTCATCCAATCAACTTTTGAGTCTGGTGATTGGTTTTGAACACTTTCAGAGGGAGACATCTCAGACTGATGTGTACAACTCTATTGTACAGTGTCTGTGTCATAGAAACATCAGTGTGGTGAGAGGCAGAAAAGCAGATTTGTCGTTGTAGTGGGTTAGTCACTAATAGAAATAATCAGGTTCAACAATTGGGAATTTTCCTGTTTCTTAGGGAAGTGGGCCTATGCATGATATCATCATCATTTCAGAATCTGCAAACCACCAGTAGTATCTCCATGGAGACAGGCAGGTGGTGAAAAGTTACATTGTGCACCTTTAACATCACTTTATGCATTATATTTTTCAGCACTTCTTGTCAGGTACAAGTCTCTAGTGTTCATCTATATTCCATAGAAATCATAACAATTCATAAATATATTCATCCCTCATGTATTTTGCATAGTGTGTGTACCATATGCTCATTATCCGTGCTCAGCACCCCACCAGCACGTACACTTTCAGCATATAGTTACCCACACTTTGACCTTGATCGTCCTTGCACACTCCCGCCACGCACTTTTTGAATCGGCAGGGTACACCTGCCCAGTTCACCCCCCCTCCCCGGAGCGCGGCAGGAGCCATACTTGTACTGTGTGAGAGGCGGACAGCCAGTTCTATTTTTACCTGCCATCGCCGAGGCCACAGCGCACCCATTACTCTTTAAGGTAGCACTAAAGTTCTCTGTCTGTGGTGGTCTGTGTCATAAATATAAAGTGTGTGTGGATGAATATGTGATGAATATGTGAGTGTAGGTGATCAGGGGTTGGTCTCACAGTGGGAGAGGAAACACTTTCAAGTTTCAAGTGGTGCTTAAAGAGAAAGGCTAAGATTACTCTGACTGTAATATCCCAATGCTGCAAAAGAAGTCAGAATCACTGCTATAGCAGGACTCTTGCATGCATTTATATCATTGTTTTTGTTACTATGGCAGAAGTAATACAGGCTTCATAGTGTGCAGGGGAAATTAAAGTGATTTGGTTGCAGGTGTCCACTGCTGAATGGCTCTTTAGAGTTGTAAGAATAAGAAGCTGATGCAGAGGTGGTAAAGTTTATTGTGCAAAATGAAATGACAAAGCTATAGGCTATAACTTACTACAACCAGTGGATTGTATATATTTAGGCTGAGTTCTTCTCTCAGACAGAAAACACTCTGTTCCACCTTGTGATGTCATGTGGACAGCCCCTTAAATGCTCCATACACCTTCATACAGCCCTGGAATTTCTACATAAAGTTACGCTTGTGCTCTTGCTTGAGTAGTAATTTTCCCAAATACTTAAACTCTTACTTTGATCACTTTGAGCTTCTACCTGCATAATATCATTTTGAAGTGACATTTTCTTACTTGAGTACTATTTTTGTCTACTCTACCACCTCTGCCCAGTGCTACATACAGTAAGTACAAGTGAAGAGTCAGTTAGAATCATTGCTGTAGTGAGACTCCTTCAGCATTTCTATAGTTCTTCCTGCGGCAGAAGTACTGTACTCCTCACAGTGTGTAGGGGGAATTAAAGTGATTTGGTTGCAGGCGTCCACTGCTGAATGGCTCTTTGGAGTAGTAAGAATATGAGGCTGGTGTGGAGGTGGTAAAGTTTAGTGTGCAAAATGAAATGGCTGCAATTCTAAACTATAGGTCATAACTTACAACAACTACGTGTAAGCAGTGAGTGAACTGATCTCAACACAAGTATTCATTTATCACTACGACCTGCTGTCTGAATAATAATTGCAAGTAATACAGAGCATTTATAACTTTTACTACCTTTACTCCACAATTTTTAAAATGCATGTAAACCTGGGAACTACTATTGAGCTGTCATGATTTAAATCTCAAAAATCCCAGTAACTCATCAGAACTCCATGTGTACTGTGCTGCCTGCTGGATGTAACGGTCTGATCACACTAAGATCACACTAGGAGAGGCATTCAACTGCATGGGGTAGGATCATAGGCTGTATAAAGAAGTGGACATATGCTGCGTTCATTTATCCATCCCACTCCCGCTTGGATCTCAGACATGACGTTACTTCCAACGCTTCAACCATTTTATTATGTTTTGTGTGTTTGACTCAGAGAGAAATGTGGACGCAAACCAGAAACCTGTTTTTGTTTTAGCATCGGCCGAGTACCAGGAGCTTCAAAATAAGTCTGTGCTTCAATTACACAACCTTGAGGAAGAATGCAGTATAAACAGTATAATTCAGTATATTAGTGAAGTGAAAGCGTTGGTGTCACATGGTAGTCGATATACTATAATACTAACTTACCCATAGGCAGTAATACAGATGCAGTAAGGCAGGAGTGTCAAACTCATTTTGGTCTGGGGGCCGTATCCAACCTACTTTGATCCCAAAGGGGCCGGATCAGAAAACTCATGTCATATAAACCCCAAAAATAACAATAAGTTCAAATATTTGTGCAGAGAAACACAAATCTATTACAGAAATCTTTTTTAATTGATGAACTCTTTCTTTTACCAAATATTATAATATTATGAACAACCTGAAACTTTAAGAAAAATGCAATTTCAACACAATGTTTTAACATGAACTTGTATGTAAACAGGAATAAGTCAATTTTTCTTCGAAAATCCTGCACTCGGCTCCACTTTTCACATTTTGGACATTTTTCTGATGAGGGTGTCACGGTCAACAGTCAAAACGATCGTCCTTTAAGAGCGTTTGGAAAGAGACAAGTCTTCATTTGTGCTGCTCTGGTGGGAGGGGCCACGTACAGAGACGCTGGAGACTGCTGATAAACACCACAGAAAATTAACAATATTTTAATAGAAAATATAATTAAAATATTTTAGTAGAAAATCAGCCAAGGGCCAGATTAAAGGTCTTGGATGACCTTATGTTTGACACCTGTGCAGTAAGGTATTGCAGTAATACAAGTCATTGAAATTATCATTTAAACCACCAAACCATCCAAACACAATGAAAACATTCATACAAGTGACACTGGGCGCAGCCAACTTGGATTCTATCTTGGAATCCTTGACCAGTCTCCTCTGAGTTCCGCCATCCAAGGAAAAGGCGTGTGTCAGTACGTGTCACTAGGCAACGTCCTCGGACCTCCAAGTCAGATGGATAAACGGACGCACCATAAGAGAGTGTGACGACCCCCATAGTATTTGGCTCCAGTCAAATAAAGCTCATCAAGGCTGGCTGTTATAGGGGTGAATGTTGAGCAGAAGTTTGATAGAGTTCGATAGCAACCAAAGAGCCAATCCAGAGCGAGGCTGATGAAGGGAACATTCCTTCCCGCTCTTAGCAACGCTGTCAATCAAATCTGTTTCTAAAGCTAGTGGAAGTGACCTTGGGAAAGACAACATCTAATTCACCTGTTATTAATGTGCACACCGTGATTTACAGACAAAATAGTGAAATAAAAACATAAGGATCATGTAGAGCAGGGGTCTCTAAAGTTTTTCTCCAGAGAGCTACTAATCATAACAAACTGAGCATATAAAAGAGCCACGGTGAGCCTTAGATGAGGTACACTTCAATGCTTATAAAACACAAACTATTTTCCATTTATCAGTGCACAAAGCTAGGCATCAAAATGCTACATGTACAATAGTAAAAGGCATTTAATGAATCAGATTTTACTTATTCAGCACAATATGTGTGATTCAGAAATCCCTTGGCGAGCTACTTGAATGAGGCTGGAGAGCTACCAGTAGCTCCCGAGCTCTATTAATATAAGGTGACCAAACGTCCGTTTTTCGCCAGACATGTCTGTATTTTGTGTCCTGTCCTGGGCGTCTGGGTTTTTTTTTTTTTTTTTTAACTGATGCAAATGTCCAGATTTTCATTACCGTTCATTGGGGCCATTAAACTGAGTGGCTCTCGTAGCGTCTGTGACTCAGAAGGAGCGAGCAAACACAAACAGTCGGTCAGTCTGCAACATGCCGAAGCACAAATGCACATTTAACAACGACTTGTACAAGAAATTCTCCGTTTTCCATCCCGGTCGGGACAAGTGGGAGGCCATGTGCACAGGTTGCGAAGGTGAGAATACAGTGGTCCCTTGTTTATCGTGGGGGTTACGTTCTAAAAATAACCCGCGATAGGTGAATAACACCACACCCGCGCAGTACAACACCACAACTGCCCGTTAACCCAAGATTATATCAAACTTTTGTGCTGCCTACGCCATGGACTGAACTAAGACTGAACCAGGACTAACCCAGGACTAACCTAGAACTGATTCCAGGGCTAAAGAGGAGGACTAATCCAGGACTGAACTAGGACTAAAACAGGACTAAACCAGGACTAACCCAGGACTAAACCAGAACTGAAACAGGACTCACTGTCGGGATGGGCTCGGAGGTGACCGCAGGAGAAAGGACCGATGGAGAGCTCCACATCTCATGAAGGTAAACATGGCAATTGCCCAATCGCGCTTAGTGGACAAACTGCCCGGCGTTCTCTCTCTTAAGTCCAAGATTAGTCCTGGTTTAGACCTGGTTTAGTCCTGACCCACCCACATGTAAAAAATAAAATTAAAAATCAGCAAAATGGTGTAATGTAGCTCAATGTCAAGACCCCATCTCCCACCCTTGGTAAGGTGTCTGGGTTTTCACAAATGGAAATATGGTCACCCTATATGAATATGAACATTTTAAGACCAAAAAACATTATGAGAGGGACAATGTTTTTTCAATAGAAAGTGAGTTGGAGGAAGAGTCTCCAGAAAGTCAACATTTACTCAAACATTTTAGATCAAAGGACAATGACAAACTACAGTCCCTCCACCACAAACTAGCTTGTGTTGTTTCATAAATGTCCTTGTGTTTATTTGCACTGACAAGACCAAATAACCCAGGAGCTACTATCACGTCTGAAAAGGAAAGGCTCAGTTTAAATGAAATGTCACCCTTCCCATTGCCATTTTATTAGAGACAAGTAGGTAACGGACATTACACCAAAACGCTACAGCAAATTGCGTGGAGTGGAGATTTGTGCAAACTTCCAGCACCACAAACAGACCAGACCAATTCCCCCAAGATCCAGTTTTTTATTGCTTTTTAATCTTTCATTTCCCACCGTTTCAGTTACCCAGCATGCTCCATTGGCTGTGTTTGTGGACCCTGCTTTAGTTAATGGAACCAGGGCTGCTTGGAGCTCCCCCAGGCACAGAGCACGGCTAAGGACCCGGCCTATCCACTCAACTGCCCGACCAGAAAATGACTGTTTGGGGAAATAAAGCAAAATACAGAGGCAACAATGCACACCACCTACTGAGCTCTGCTACAGTTTTAATATCAACATTTTGTTTTGTCTTTGACCTGAGAAAACCTTCAAAAAGACATGGACAAATGGTGCATGGACTAGTTAAAAGCCCTCATCATTTTCTGATCTATGTTATAATGTTGTTTCCTCATCAAAAACACACCTGAAGGTTTGTTTCATTCACACAAATCTACATTTACACATAGCCGGGTATGTTGAGAAGCAAATATTTCCTTCCCTATGTTTTCCAATATAATATTGTGCATGAAGCATTGTTTTCAAAAAAGTTTTCGTTTACATCAACCCACATAAATACATCATCAAGCGACGTCATAACTACGCCAAGCCTCTGGGCGGCACCTGGATTAGATTCAAACCTGTAGTAGTTATTTCATTACAGTTGTAAATATTACTCAAAAATACCTTGAAAAATGTGCATTACTGAGCGAGCTCGCCTCTCCACAGATCTGTTAAAGAAAAGGCAAAACCACTGAGCTCCGAGTCTCATTGGTCTCTGGTCATTGATATACTACATCAACTGTGTGCAAATGCAAACACGTGAAAAGTGATTGCTGCTCTGAATGCTTCATCATCATCATCATCATCAGAGCACAAGGGAAACACTGGTCACACTTTCAGTGTATCAGCTCCTAAAACTCTGTTTATCTCACTTTACACGCAAACACCAAACTGTTGTTTTCCAGAATCTCCACTCTAGCCAGAGTTTTTAGACAGATTCGTTTTCAGAGGAAAATTCTGTGTTTGTAAAAGATGGGAACAAACAAAGGGAAATGTCCCAGTTTTTAAAAATACCCATGTACATGTAAACGGGACCTCAGACAGAAAACACTCTCTTATACCTTATGATGTCATGAGGTAATACAGGAAGTGCTCCACTGTGCTTTTAAACTCCATAGGCTTTCACTAGAATCATTTGGACCATTTCAGCCCAGAAAAGGCCAATCTCTAATGATAAACCTTTTGAGCTTTGGAGATATAGACAGTTTAATAATAAAGGATTACCCAGACATGTGTGAATGAAACAAAATACAACTCTAGGTATATATTTTGAAGAGGCAGCAGCATCACTATAACATGACTTTAGAAAAGATCTGGGCATTGTCCAGCTCCTGGACCACATGCGGCTCTGACCAACCCCTTTAAACTCATTTGGATTAATAAAATACACATATTTTATCATCTTACCTCATGCATGGACTAAAGCTGCATTGCTTTTATTTGGTGGGGTGTTTTTTTAAATGACATTTTTTGTAAGACAGCCTCACTTTCATTGCTTAGTCATAACATAAACTCTTACCAGTCTGACCATCTCAACAAAACAATGATATTTAGAAGAAAAAGAAATACAATTAATATTATGCAGAATTGAGTTAAGCATTTTGTCCGTGCCTTCCACAATATCATGTGGCTCCATGGAAAAAAAATAATTGCCCACCCCTGGCTTAAAGGGTACATTTTGTGTAATATAGGACCTTTAACTGTCAGATTGCAGGTTTGTTGAGCTGTTTCATGATTGATATTGCTTTAATTACTGGGCCTGTCCTATGGAAGATCAGGATGACGCCGCATTGTTTTCAATGGCCTGTGCTCATTGCTGCATTGCGGCAAAAAATTACTTCCTGAACACCGGCCTTACACCATAAAATGTGTGACGATTTATCAATTCTAAAAAGTTAATATTGTAAAAATACAGAGAAGAAGAATCCCTGTAAAATCTGACCTTTCTGAAAGCTGTCAGTGCTGTCACTCTATCAGACAATTCTATCTGGGCCAGAACTCCTGGGAGCTGCAGTACCTGGAGCAGCCACTAGTCCAACTCACTCACGGACAGAGGGGAAGTGTCGCATCCAGTTCTTATTACAGATCCATGGCCTATCCACATGAAACAAAAACTAGAGGAAAGTTCAATTCAAGTTTTCTCTTGCATTAGATTTTGACATTAGCTTCAGAAAGTGGTTCCATTATTCAACCCCAAAGACGTGAGTGTTGTCAGCTGAAAGGATTTAACACCGTAAGATTAATTTGGCAAATGTGAGGAGCTAATCCCTGATAAATAATGATAAGGTTTATCATCAGATTTGGATATTTCTTTCAAAAACAAAACTAATCTGTCATAGTTACACAGACTCCTTCCCTCCGTCTTGAATTATGACATTATTAAATTCTGTAATGTGAAATTGTGGATTAGCCTGATTCATCAGCCGGTTTCACGTCATAGAAACTGTCTGATCTTGCTGTGTTAGATTTCGTTCGTTCGACGGTAGGCGGGTATTTTTTGATCATTTAGTCAATCACTGCTATGTGGTAGTCACATATGTAATGTGCCGCTAACGGGGCTAACTGGTATATTAAGCTTTTTCCAAATCCCGTAGGAAGAAGGACAATAACGTTTTCCCCCTTGATAAAATTCAGCAAATATTCTCTTTATTCCGGCTTTAACACAGAATGCAAGGCTCCTCCTGATTGGTTGGTGCCCGAACTTGCACTTCCGGGTTTTTTTGTGAGCCGTCTAGAGCGACGGTGTCAAACTCAGATTCAGAGAGGGTCAAAATTAAAAACTGAGACTAAGTTGTGGGCCAAACTAATTATTTATTGAAACATTTCAACAACATTTATATGTTTTCTCTTCTTTTGAGATATGTAATGTTAAACCTTTTCTTATTAAAATAAATGTTTAATAACACTGAATCCAGAACAAGCATAATATAAAATAACAACATTTTTAATAATGTCTCTATATCCTATCTGTAGCTTTTGAACTCATTTTAAATGTTTTTTTTTTTTCTTACAAGCCAACAACCAGTCAAAAACAACAATTTGCTTCAGTAAAAATCCAATCTTTCAACTATGAACAGTGATAAATCAAAGAAAACATTCATCCAATCTCAGTTTGCTGGACTGTGATTTACTCTGATACATATGGGTCCAAAGCAGATACAAATATTTGGCATCTCTTTTTAGATTCAAGTTCATCAAAGTAGTAGTATTAGTAGTACTAGTATTAGCGGTCCATGAGCCATAGCCAAATATAATTATAATGCGTGAGTCTGACATGTCTGGTCTAGTGTATTCTGACTCCTGACCTAGTTGCTGGAGAGAAATGAAACAGCGTGGAGGCACTAGGTGGAGCAAGCCTGGCTAATTGTGGATATCATAGTGGGTATGATGCTGATCCTGAACATGCCTTGTGTCACCATGGTAACTGATGAACATTCCACTATAGACATACATGTAAAATGCCTCCTTGCAACTAGAAAGTATCAATAAGAGACTATTAGACACATTATGTTCTTGCCTCCAGGCCTAGGTATGCTTCTGAAAATTGTTACATCAGAACACAGAACTTGAAAAGTGTTCCAAACATGCCACATGAAGAGTTGGATCATCTTCTTCACTTTTAAAATGGCCAAACACAGAAGCTGCCTCCAGCTATTAATTTGAGCCCTCACCTCGGAGACACAAACAGGCCTGTGGTGATGGATCTGTAGGAGGGAGGTGCCACAGTAGTGCAACAGTAATGGAGCAGGGCTGATAATAGCTGTTGATAGTAACAGTGGGAGTGTGACAGGACTCCAGGACTCCTCTGAGGGGTCTGTGTGTGAAAGACAGTGTTCAAGCAGCAATCTCACCAGTGGAAAGAGTCCTGTCGGCGGAGTGATAGAGATACAACAGAACAAACGGGCGAGGTGGAGACAGCAGCCACAAATATACTCCAAAATCAATAAAAGGTACATCGTGTAATTTTCCTTGTCTCCATGGAGTTGTTTTTGCTTTGCCTGGAATGTTACACAGTATGGCATTAAACATATCTATCAACCACGCGTTTAAACTGCTAAAAAGATACCATATACTGTGGAACATTCACTAACCCCTCATGGAGTACATAGTGGACTTTTCAGTAGTAGGCTATTACTGTAGTAGTGATGTAGTGACCCAAGTAACTAAGAACATCTGTTTAATATAAATCACATTATATAGAATAGACTTGTGTGAGTATTAATACCAAATGAATTTAATAAAAACATTGAATTTGAAACTACATATGACAATATTCTTGAATTATTCAGGTTTTCTCCATTCTCTATATCCATCATCAGTGGTATTAAAAAATGTAAGTGGCCTGGGCTCCTATAGTAGCCAACTACAATAACAACTAAACCTGGTTCTCCTTACTTTCACTTTCACATACAGATTACACTTTAGAACAGACCTGGGCATTGTACAGCTCGCAGGCCACATACAGCCCTTTGGTTGGTTTGGTTCTGACCGGCCTGTTTAAACTCTTTTGGAATTACAAAGTAAATATATTTTATAATTTTACATGGACTGAAGCTGCATTGCTTTTATTTTAGAAGTGTTTTTTTTTTTTTTTTTTTTTTTGTGAGGCAGCCTCACTTTTTCATTGCTTAGTCATAACATAAACGCTCACCAGTCTGACCAGCTCAACAAAACAAAACAATGCTATTTATGGCTTTTTATAACGAAATACAATTAATATTATGCAGAATTGAGTTACGCTTTTTGGTCCAACCCTCCACACTATTTTCTGTTTCTCATGTGGCCCCATGGAAATTGGCTACTCCTGATTTAGACTTATATATACAGACCTGTATAAGTTTGGACTGCGCTGAAGACTGCTGTCTTCTTCAGAAGGTCACGTGATGTTGTGATGCTGCTCTGCTGATTTAAACCGATTTTGGTGCTGTCTTCATACTTAGACAGTAGAATGATGTATCCCAGATGTGAGAGAGTTGGTATACCCCCTCATCCTGATTTACAATCTGGGCATTTTCATATCTGCCCACCACAGTGCAAAAATCTGTTTAACTCAACTGAGCAGACACATCACAGCAACATCACAGGACATTTCTGAACAGAGTGTAGCCCAAACTGTCAAAGATATAGGTCTGTACATCATAAGTATATAATCATAACAGAAGCCCTATTGAACCTAATCGAACACATACAAGTTGTTTTCATTCTCAGAATATGGCCAGCATATAGACCTGCTGCAGCTGCAGAGGCTGCACTAGCACGGATTCATGACTGTCTGCTAGTGCTGGGGTTTAGATAGTGACCACTCAGATCAGAGAGAGGCGTTTTATGTTCAAATCTACTGGATTTCAGCATTGAAACTGGCAACCCAAATGAGAGACTCCTGTAAGGCTCATTCTGCTTCTGATTGGATCATATTGAGAGCCAAAACACCAAATTACAACAGAAATAAAAGTCAAATATTTTTGGGGATAAAGAATAAATTAGCATTAGAATTCTTATCAGAAAAAGCTACATTTGATTTGAACATGTTTAAATCATTTAGGTCAAGTTTATGAAAGTTAAAATCAAAATCTTACATACATTTTCTTTAAATTGTTTGATAAATTAAACCTGACCCTTGATTTGGTATAGGAGAGGAGATGAGGCATAGACTGTTTGTATTGTATTTCTACTTCTTTATTTTACACCATTTCACAATAACCAGCCTGTTTGCAAAGTTTCTGTTTTGAAGCTTATGTCTGGGAAAAATCAAACTCCAAATCGAATCTCCTCTCTTCCTCCTGCACCGTGCTCCTGTCAGTGAAAGTTTTCCGAAGGGCAGTGGAGTGTGAGGCTGGAGCAGTATCCCCCTGGGACAGTAAGCGCTTCTATTTCATCTGAAAACATCTTAAAGTGACCTCCCTCTCTCCCTCTCTCCCGCTTCTTCTTTCTCTGCTCATCGCTCCCCCTGCCCTCACGGATGACCACGAGAAAATCTCTGCGCAGGAACAGTTCTAGTTTGTCCCATAGCAATTACCTCCAGGCTGTTTTGCCCTCTGCTAAACGTATTGGGGACTGATACTACATGACTTCCTTTTCTTCTGTGTATAGGATCAAGAGTCACAAGTACACAGTAAATAGAATGCATCAGTGTAAAATCAATTTGAAACTTTTCTACTCCATATTTGAGTTAGGACGACTTTTCCTATCTTAATGCTCCCTATTCTTGTTTTTGTTAAAGTACCTGACAGGTTGAACTATTTATTTTACTAAAACACAGTTACAATTATTATATTTAATTGTTAAATTTAACTTTAATTACCATATTTTTCGGACTATAAGTCACACTTTTTTTCATGGTTTGGGTGGTCCTGTGACTTCTCCAATGTGACTTATATATTAAAATTTTCAGACTGACAGCCGCGAGAAGCTCTAGGCTTGTGTGTCAGTATCTGCTACTACTATTACTCTTGTACCACTGTCACTTCACACTCTACTGCATATGCCTCCTGCAGAAAAAGCCACTGTCCTGCTACAAGTAGTGAAATATGCAGCTTAAAACTGTAATCGAGCAGCAGAAAGAAAGTTTGGAGACAGCGAGAAACTTGTGATGGACTGGTGGAAAGCGGGGATGGAGAACACAGCTTCATGGTAATCGGGAGGTGTGCCATGCAACTTTCCTGACAAAGCATGGACTTCAGTGACAATCGAAACCATCAACCAATTGGAACTGATACTGAGTCAGACGACAGCTACACAGAAGAGGAAGTGGCACTCTGGAGGTCGCGCAGAAGTGACACCGAGGATGAAGAATTCTATCGATTTAGTGATTTGGAGTGACATTGTGAGTTTGGTAAACTTGTTATGTTATGTTGTTTGTGCTATAGTTTATCTGTAGAACTGTTAATATGTGAAGTTAACACATGAACGCCTATTCAGACTGTTGCTCTCTGTTCTATAACATAATGAAATGTCAGTTCTTGGTCTCTAATTTTATAAAATACATTTCCCCAGAAAGTGCGACTTATAGTCCGGTGCGACTTATATCTGTTTTTTTCTTCTTCATTATGCATATTTTGGCTGGTGCGACTTATACTCTGGAGCCACTTATAGTCCAAAAAATACGGTAAGTAAATTTTAAGTAGATCTCTCCCTAGAGTGATGTCATTAATATAGAACTCTGTACTTCCTGTCTTTTCTTCACAAATTGTTTCTTGATTGATGTAAAATTATGTATAATTTATATTGCCAGAAGGTCTGATCATATGATAGAAAATCCTCAAAACCTGTCATATGCACTTTAATATGTTCTGGGGGGAGTATATAAATAGAAAATAAAATGAGATCTAAAATTGAACCTGTAGTGACTGCAAAGGTTCTGTCTAAGGGCCTGTTTACACGGGAACGCTTGCGGGTAAAACAACTAAATATTTTATCGAAAGTGCCTTTCGTTTAGACGATGATGGTGTTTTGGGGGCTTAAGGCTACGTTTACATGCAAAAGTGTGTGGGAATTGGATTGGGTATGTATGCCAGGCGGTTAGGTGGTGACGCTAGGAGGTGATCTATGTGATGTAAACCCGTACGCGACGTGAGCAGATCTGACCAGAGTTTTGCGTCTTGGGCAGTGTAGACGAAAACGAGTGTATTCAACTTTTCCGCTCTGGAGGGCGGTTTTAGATTTTTGCATTTTTAAACCCCAAAAACGCTGTCACCATCTAAACAAAAAGCACTTCTGATAAAACATTTTGTTATTTTTACCTGCAAGTGTTCTCGTGTAAACAGACCCTAAAAATGCATTTTATTTTGTAAACCATAAAGTTGATCAAAAGTGTAAAGTGTACCTTAACCTTCAAGTCTTACGTCTTTTACAAAGTTGTTTGGATAGATCCAAGAGAGAGCAGCTTTACAGTCACAGTAATGCAAAACTAGCGTGGTAACAACACTTCAGCCTTACTTCCTGGTTCACAGAGGATAAAAACACTTAATAATTTGTTGTGGACAACACACAGCAGTCTCATTTTAAGAGCTACTTACAATGTATGTGTACGAGGGCAAGACCAATTTTACTTTATTACGTGAAGAACAGATCAGACAGTGCCCCTTTAAGAATATTATTTCCTTATTACTGAACCACCCTGCAGCTTTTCTTCTGTTGCTTTTGTCTACAGACAGTGCATTCAAGTAGACAGTATAAAATATATATACATATATTGTAGTGGTTTATAGATGAAATATTATGTTTTAACCTTTAATATTTTATTCATTGTAAACCATAAAATTGATCTAAAGTGTGTTACTACTTGAAAGAGACCCACTGACTTCATGTTTAACTATAGAACAGCCCTGCCAGTCAGCAGTAGTGGGCGGAGATAGGGGGTAGGTGAAAACAGATATCTTGGTCACATTTTTCATATAGTCCTTTTCCACGTTCAAGGCTCAAAGCACTTTACATCAAGGAACCGCTCAACCATTCACACACCAACGTACGATGACAGCGAGGGTGAGGGGTTTAAGTGTCTTGCCCAAGGATATAACAACAACATTCATCTGTGGGAGCTGATATCACACCACGGGCTGGGTCAGCTCTACCAATAATGTGTCAAGAGTGGGATTCAAACCACCATCTTTGGATCAGAGAACAAACGATACAATTTTGAGCAAACTAATGATGAACATGTTGGAATACCACATTGTGATTTTACCGTTACTGCAGTATAACCCTGTGATTTCTGACCTTGGTACTACATACTGCATATACCTTATTTTCCACACTACAGGGCACAATTAAAAGCCTTTCATTTCATCAAAAAATGACTGCGCACCTTATAATCCTTATATATGAATTTAGTGGAGTGTCCTAGTACGACTTTAGTAAACTACAAAGCCGCACCACTTGCAGCCTTATAGCTCCCGTAGTCAGGAGCATTGCAGAGTAATACATACTGTGATTCCTTTTAATATCAAAATGCACCTGTCAAGAGACATGCTTAAACTTTTTTAAACTTTAAACTCAAGGCTATCATAAAGTGAAAGTGTGAGCTGTGTGGGAGCAGTGGATGAGAGAAGGAGAACCAACATTCACCAAGACAGGGAGACAGCGCCGAGCAACTTACACCACGATCTGCCGATGGATCGTAGACGCCTGGACTAAGGATCAGTATCAACTGTGGTCCGAGCTTTCACCAAGACCAGAATCATCACTGATCTGCCAGGGAACAGTAACCACACTGACTCGGATAATGACGAGAGGGATGCGGACGTGCTGGACGCCGTAATTGCCCAACTGTTTGAGCAATTAAGAGTTATTGTGAATACGCTAACAATTTAGCATCTCAGTCAGTATTTTTTTACGCGTTACAATTGAACAAAGTTGAGAGTTTTTGTGAATGCGTTAAATGAAGTTTGACTGATTTATCTAACTGTTGTGTTTCGTTTAATGCACCTTATAGTCCGGTGCGGTTTATATGTGAAAAAAGTTCAAAAATAGACCATTCAATGACAGTGCACTTTATAATGCAGTGCCCTGTAGTGCGGAAAATACAGCATCTCTTTTCTTTACACAGTGGAGTTTTCACCAATTACTTCTACCACTTCAATCCTATTCACCGTCTTTACTTTCAAAGCGTCCTTCAACCTTCTAACCAGTGGAGAACCAGTGGCGTAGCTGTTAAACCTCTGCCACCGTTACTATAACCCTGTGATTCCTGACCTCGGTAAGTACTACATATTACATATATTTCTTTTCTTTACAAATTAGAGTTATGTTCTCACCAATTACTTCTACCACTTCAGTCCTATTCACCAGCTTTACTTTCAAAGAGTCTTTCAGCCTTCAAGCCAGAGGAGAACCTTTAGCTGTAAAACCTCTTATATATCATAAATCAGAGCGTTTGAGGGCTAGTACATGGCTAATCTCCCAGTCGGAATTTCCAGCGCTCCACATTAGTCACCGAACAACACAAGGTCACTGCACCTGGTCAATGTTGGAGGGATAAAATAAGGCAAGCAGGTCTATCAGTTATCCACAGGCGGGTGACAGTGATAAGAAAATGTATTACACTGTGAGGGTGGAGAGTGTTCACAAGTGATGAAGAGGAGGAGGCCTGGGTGCTGTGAGGAGATAATGAAGAGGAAGGCCACGATTCTGAAGAAAAGGCCCTTTATTTTCTACTTTATTTTCATTGTTTTCCTTTTGTTTCCCATATGATGCTATTTTCTGATCTATGGTATGATGTCTTCAGGTGGTATTCTCGCTTTTTGGTTGACTTCAGTAACTTAGTTTGATCCTAACATGGTTGTTCCCTTTAATGCCGTGGCCTGTTACCTGGCGCCGCATTTTGTGTTCCGTATACGTGATCGCTGGTCCAGGATAGTTGCGGTAACGCTGTCGAAGCCCCGCAATGCTCGTTCCTGTGAGGCAAAAGTGGTATGTTGGACCTTTGTTGCCAGTTTAGCTGTAGGATTAGAAGTAACTTCATTTTTATTTCTAGATGTGACTCGTGGGAGCTGCAGTGAGGGTGCTGGAGCTGTCACCTTGCTCTTTATGTACATGTGTGATTGACAGGATTGTATTGTCCAGCTTACTCCATTCAGATAGGCCTGACCTGTGAATCCCAATATTAACAACTTACTCCCCAACTTGTTATTTCACGGATTTTGAGCTGAACTAATGAAATACCGTATTTTTCATACTGTAAGGCACACTTAAAATCCTTTAATTTTCTCAAAAATCAACAGTGCGTCTTATAATCCAGTGTGCCTTATGTATTAATTCTGGTTGTGCTGACTGACCTCAAACTGATTTTATGTGGTATTACGGCGCTCAAAAATCTGTCAAAATGTTTTAGTAAGCTACGAAGCCACACCGCTTGATGGATTGTCAGAGCATTAGGAGCATTTCACGGAGTAAAGGGAGAAACTTAGTTCTGCATCGGCATTTATGACATCAGTGAAATGCTACAGAGAATATATGTCTATGCATATGGTCTGCAGATTTATAATCTCTGAAAAGTTTCACATGAACCATCTCCAACGTGACAGAAGCACAGAACAGACTCATCATCAGCAGCACATCCTCTGTCTCAGAAAGAACACTCATATTCCACTGCGTCGTGAGCTTTAGTCTGACAGAAGCTGAACCGCATCAGAGCACAAGGAACGAGCTGTTGTTTTCAGCACTTATAGTTTATGCAAATGAGCCATGTGGTTTTAAGTTTAGTTTCTGTAAAACGTAAACAAATGCGCAAAGCTGCATTAAACACATTTTTACTCAATGTATATCTGAGTCCTCCGTGTAGGAAATAAAAAAACAAACTTAAATGATCCACACATTGATAATACACATTCTCCAAAACAGGGAGGCAACGCCGGGGGCATTAGGTCACAATCTGCCAATGGATCATGGACGCCTGGACTAGGGATCAGCCTCGAGTGTCGTACATTTGTTTTGTTTAATGCGCCTTATAATCGAGTGCACCTTATGTATGAAAATAGATGAGAGAATTAAACATTATTGATATTGTGTCTTATAATCCGGTGCACCTTATAGTGTGAAAAATACGATACACAACTATTTATGTGCTTTCAACTAAATTATGTGTAAAATAAATGTACAACTTATTTAAAAATGGAACCTTGCTTCTGTGTTATTAAGAACAAACCTGTGTGACCTTTTTAGTTATGTAACAGTTATATGCGGTTATAATTTAGCTATTTTATTTACTTTTTTAACCATCAGCACTCCGTCTCGCCACACCAGCATATTTACGTTGAGTTCTTCTCTTAGTCAGAAAACACTCTACCTTGTGATTTCATGTGGTAATACAGGAAGTGCTCCGCTGTGCTTTTAAACTCCATACATCTTTACTGGAGTCATCATTGTCATCAGTTTCCAATCTCCTCTGAACTCAAGGTAAAAAGAGCTATTAACTTGAGAACTACTGCTAGACGACATCTCGAGGTGTAACAGCATTTTGAGCTTTGGGGCCTTGTGTCTCAGTCAAAGCTCTCAGTGGAGTTTAAAAGGAGGACTGGTCAGGTAGGGTCAGCAGATCAGGGCAGTTTGAGCATCACATCAGCCTCCAGGGGGAGCCAGGAGAAGTGGTGGAGACACAACTGAAAAGCCTCTTGTAACCTCAGTCTCACTCCACTCTGTTGTTGTTTCAGGTGGTGATGAGATGGGCCATTCCGTCAGAGTATTTTCTCTGGAGGGCTAATTGGTGATACATGTACGGTTCAGCAGCTTTGTGTTGACATCTTTGCACAAATGGGGACACAATCCAGAATGAAATACCGTGGTCTCTCGTTTACTGCGGATGTTCCGTTCTAAAAATAACCCACGACAGGTGAAATCTGCGAAGTAGTCAACTTTATTTTACAATTATTATGTCTGTTTTAAGGCTGTAAAACCCCTCAGCACAATCTTTATACACTTTTCTCACACAGGACAGGTGCAACCCTTTTTGCAACCTTCTTAAAACTTATTGCTGCTGTCATCTTTTTGTTATTTGAGTCCTTTATGTAATGAACCGAAGATTCATTTAATCCATAATGGAGCCCTACAGCGCAGAGTCTTGCACCCACCCACACCCACCCGGTAACCCGAGATTATATCAAACTTTTGCGCTGCCTAGGCCATGGACTGAACCAAGACTAAACTAGGACTAACCTAGGACTGATTCCAGGACTGAAACAGGAGGACTAAACCAGGAGTGAACTAGGACTAAAACGGGACTAAACCAGAACTGAAACAGGACTCACTGTTGCGACGGGCTCGGAGGTGACCGCAGGAGAAAGGAACGGCTCAGCTCCGCACCTCATGAAGGTAAACGCGGCTGTCGCTGGATCGCACTTTACAGACACCCTGCTTCAGTGTTCTCTCTCTTAAGTCCAAGATTAGTCCTGGTTTAGACCTGGTTTAGTCCTGGTTTTGTTTTGACCTGCCCGTGTGTAATTATCCGCCACAGAACCCGCCCATTTCAGCAACTATTTGCCTGACTCAATGCAAAAAGACAAAAAAAGCTTTCAAAGGCGATAAAAGCAGACGGTCTGAACTTGAAAACGTTCTTGAAGACGTGGACACCTGCATCTTATATTCAGGTGCGGTCTATATATGTACAGTTTTAACTTTTTTTTTTTTTTTATTTAGTTGAAGCAGCGTATATTCGGGTGCGCTCAATAGTCCAGATTTTACGGTAGTTTAGTTTCATTTGCTCTATATTTTCAGAGTAAATATGGTAAAAACACACTGAAATCTCATTTTTAAGAGTTACTTCCAATGTATGTGTACTGGGGCAAGACCAATTTTACTTTATTACATGAAAAACATCAGTCAGGAATATTATTTCCTTATTACTGGACCACACTGCAGCTTTTCTTCCATTGCTTTGGTCTACTGGCTGATGCATTCAAGTAGAGGGTATAAAAACCCCGCACCTTCACACTACACATGCTCCACATTTAATAACCTTGTATTTCATTGTATTGGGAATCTCATAGGCTTTGGTTTTATTTACATCCACACCTCTCTCCCCAGTGATCCTCTTTCTCTCTCTCTCTCTCTCTCTGTCTTTTTCTCATAGTTTCTTATTGTGGAAGACGACAGGTTTTCCCCAGAGCGTCAGGTCAGTGCAGAGCGGAGTCGAGGCGGTGGTGGAGAAAGGAGGTGACAGGATGTTGATGAGGAACCTCCACCAACCCCCCTGACGCCATGGCCCAGAGAGCCCTGAGCGCGGGCAGTAATGAAGAGACCGTATACACAAACACACACAGACACACATACACATACACACAGAAAAAGTGGTGGTGACTTTACTCAAATAACAGACTTGTTGAGTGACGGCGCAGTCATCTGTTCAATACACTGAACCTTTTCCCGATGACTTCAATGAAATATCTCCCTCTATAGATACCGTACTCTGCAGTATCAACCAGCAGATGCTTCAAAAGTATCTCTCACTTTCAATTCTTTAACCTTTTGAAACTCTGGCTACATTCCACTCTTTACAAATTTTATGTATAACTTTTCACGACTTCAACACTTCTGAACACATCGTCCCTGAGTGTGCTTCACTGCTTGCATAAGTTGAAGTGATCGTGTGATTAGAGAAACTACTTGAGCCATCAGATCCAACAGTCCAGCATTTCCACCACATACCCGTGAGTCCGAGAGTTGCTGGTTCAATGCCTCACTCTGACACCGAAGTATTGTGGCATAAGTTTATGAGCGTATGTCTTAAGAGCACAGACATGAATGATATACTAGTACTGCAAGAGGTGCCATATCGTAGGCACTGTTTTAAATGTCACTGGATGAGTGACATTTAAAAATGGCCATGCTGATTTGTATCTCTGTATCCAAGACTCCATGTGACTCCTAAAACACAAACTCTCACACACAAAACATGACCAGTGTACCAATCATATATGTCCTACACACTGTGAGCCTTCATACATTTTAAACAGGCATGATGCCCTATGGGCAGCTCACAGTATAAACTGTTCTTTAACCAAGGGCCAGTGGAAGATGCACACGTGACAGTGCACTCTCTCTGTATTACACGTGATCATTTAGCTGTATTCATTTCATATTACAGATGTATGCCTTTGTATTTTATTGAGCTACTTATTCTAGCCAAGTAGTTTATTTTGCAGTTCTAGCATAATCATGTTTTTATGAATGACCTTGACAGAGTAGAGTCAGTTTTATGTGGTAGTAAATAGCAAATGGTCTCATTTTTATATAGGACTTTACCACCTTCAAGGCTCAAAACACTTTACATCAAGGAACCATTCACACACCAGTGTACACAGACACTGAGGGCAAGGTGGGTTAAGTGTCTTGCCCAGGGATACAACAACAGTTTTCATCCGTGGGAGCTGGAATCACACTGCCAACCTGTGGCTCAGTGGCTGTGATCACTTACAGTTTATTAAGAGCGGGTTTAGAGCCACCACCCTTCAGATCAGAAGACAAACATTCTACCAACTGAGCTACAGTCTGTGGCCCATGCTGTTCCAGATACACACGTGTGGGTCTGCTCCCTTTTAGCCTCCTTTCAAAATGAAAAGTTAGATTTCCTTTTGCATATTTTCTTACACTTCATTGCCTGAGGAATCGTTTGGGGCCAGGAGCAAAAGCCAATTGGACAGACGTGGAGAATAGCTGCAGGGCCTGGGCTGTACAAGTGTCTAATCTGAGCTGGTTCTGTTCTTTGTCCCTCTTGAGCTCCTGTACCCGGTGGACTAGATCTCTTCCAATCCCCCAGACCTGCTGATGGAGAGAGGGCCTGCACTGAGGAGGACGAGAGGGGATTTCAGCTAGTCTTCCTTTACTCATCCCTTTTGCTCATTTCCTCACTCTGTCTGCACCATCTGGATAAGAACCAGCAGCTGACAGTTATTCGAGGACAGGGACATTTAGGTAATTCGTTGTAGACAAAGCATTAGAGGATAATAATGATACTACCTTCTCCAGCAGTCTGTAGTCACAGGGTTATCCTATATAGGCTTCTGCTCACTTCCATTTTCTGTGTAAAGTAAACATCAAGATTTTAAAGGTCTTATACTCTTGTGAGCTTTAAGTCATTTTATAATGCTGATACCTCATCAAAAACAGACCTGGAGTGGAGTTTTGTATCATTCACAGTTGTTAAAGTAACTCCTTATAATTAGTCTGTCTATATTTCCAAAGTTCACAATGCTCTATTCCACCTTGTGATGTCATGAAGCTGCAGTTTTCCAGTTAACATCTACTTTTACATTTTGTTTTGTGGATTGGAAATACCAACTCTGAAATTATCCAAATGATTCTAGTGACGGTGCATGGAGTGGAGCCCTTTATTACCACATGACATCACAAGGTGGAACAGAGTGTTTTCTATCTGAAAGAAGAATCCACACTGTAAACCCAAATAAATTACCAGAACTCAAAAAAATTGAGGCAATCGATTGTCTCCATTATTTTAAATTGATGAACTTAAAAGTCACAATCTTCCAGGATTTAAAAGGACGGATGGCTTGCTACTTGAACCTTTTGACAACAGCTGAATTAAAAGTGCTATTTTTTTGTATGTAGTTCATGATTTTGTACACAGAAAACACAGTCCAATTCATCCAGCTGTATTTACACACAACATAGTATATAAACATCATACACACTGTAGGAGGGGGATTTGAACCCAGGTCCCCTGTGTGAAAGTCAGGAGAGTTACTAGCTGAGCTACTCAACTGAATGCAAAGTACATTAAATCATACATTAAATCATACATTATAGTATACATATATTTTACTAGAAACACATAATATTATACATATAGACACATTATACATATATTAGATTACACACACGCTAGGAGGGGGATTAAACCCAGGGTCCCCATGTGAAAATCAGGGGATTTACTTGTCTAATCAATATTATATAATATGCATATAGTTTAATAATACTTACCTACATTACACATTACAGCAAACATGTCAAACTCAGGCCCAGGGGCCAAATTTGATTTGATATCATCATATGTGGTTGGCGAGATCATATCAGATATGTATTAAAGCTGCTCGCCGGCTACAGATAGACTATAGAGACATTATTTATTTTAAAATGTGTTATTATTATTTTATATTATGCTTCTTCTGGATCCACTGTTTAAGCAAATCTATTCTTAAACTTTTATTTTAATAAGAAAAAGTTTAGCATTACATATAAAGAAGAAAACATGCAGATGTTGTTGAAATTCTTCAGTAAATATTTAGTTTGGTCCACAACTTAGTCCCAGTTTTTAATTTTGGCCTCTGTGAATTTGAGTTTGACACCCCTGCTTTATTGTACACATATAGTACATTATACACACATTACATATTATTTTTCATTACTTAATTCTACTAAGTTGTACCTCATCTATGTTTTTAAGTTACACTAACTTATACCCACAATAGTTTGCTTTAATCAAAAATATTAGTTAAAATTACTCAAAAAGAAGAACATGTTACAGCAACATGACATAAATAAGTTAATAGGACTATTTCTAAAACTTTGAGTATACATAACTTAATCTATTTAATTACTTTGAACGTTCGGGTTTACAGTGCAGCCTAAATATGCAGGATTACAGAGATAGATCAGAAAATAGCCCTTTTAAAGTTAGGCCTGCACTATGTAACTATTTGTATGGACATGTATTGCTTTGGATGGAATGTTCACCAGTATGGCATTCAACTTATACACATCGGTATCCATGGAGACAAGTACACCTCCGAGCCAAGTTTTTAAAAAGTCAGATCTATGGAGAGGCAGCCCCAGTCATAGTATGAAGGCATGTTTTTTCTGAGATTTTCCAGGAATAAAAACACCCATAACTGCAAGATAGATAGGTTTACTGACCACTGTAGAACACACTGCAAAACAATAACATGAATCGATAATTAGACTTGGATAAGACACTCCCCCTCTATCCCCGGAGCGAGACTGAGATCCACTCGGGCCCATAAAGAATTCTCTAACAGAGCACAATGCATTTTTGGGAAATCGGCTGACATCAAATCCACAGTTTTCACAAAGGTCAGATTTTGTAGGAATTTGTTGAAAAAGTTTTGGCATTCTGTGTTAATCTTTCAGACCTTATTATAGATTCATGGTCCCAGGCCACTGCATCATCATGACGTGCTCTTGACAGGCTTTCCCAGTGGCGTTAAATGTGTCAGATACAGAGGACGTGTTTGTCTGTGGGGACAGTAACGTCGACCTTACCTTTAGCATCATCAGACAGAACTACACCCCGCGTGGTGAGATGTCTTTCGGGTCACTTTTAACGGACAAATTACTTTTTCTCGCAGAGTTTAATCAAAATTTGCATGATTTTTTTTGACACGAAGGCTTTGACTCCATACTCAATGCCGACTCTGATAACTCAATGATATTTAGACAATAGAATCATCATAGAGGTCATCTTCAACGCTGAATAATAATACTTTATTTTATTGTACCATATAGCCAGTGTTGGGAAGGTTACTTTTAAAATGTATTCCCCTACAGATTACAGATTACATACCCCAAAATGTAGTTTGTAACATAATCCATTAAATTACTTAAAGTGAGTAACGTAATCTGAATACTTTGGATTACTTGACTTGCTGTAGAGAAGCAAAGACGAGGATATCGTAACATAAAATGTTTTATCTGCTAAAAGAAAATAAAAATCCCAGACTTTACTTAACCAAATTAAAAATATTATTCATAGAAGAGGAGACACGTCCGCTCAGCATGGTTTAGTCCTGGTTTAGTCCTGGTTTAGTCCTGTTTTAGACCTGGTTTAGACCTGGTTTAGATCTGTTTTAGATCTAGTTTAGACTTGGTTTTAGTCCTGGTTTAGATCTAGTTTAGATCTAGTTTAGACCTGGTTTTAGTCCTGGTTTAGATCTAGTTTAGACCTGGTTTAGTCCTGGTTTAGAGCTGGTTTAGTCCTGTTTTAGTCCTGTTTTAGACCTGGTTTAGATCTAGTTTAGATCTAGTTTAGACCTGGTTTAGTCCTGGTTTAGACCTGGTTTAGTCCTGGTTTAGTCCTGTTTTAGTCCTGTTTTAGACCTGGTTTAGATCTAGTTTAGATCTAGTTTAGACCTGGTTTAGTCCTGGTTTAGACTTGGTTTAGTCCTGGTTTAGTCCTGTTTTAGTCCTGTTTTAGACCTGGTTTAGATCTAGTTTAGATCTAGTTTAGACCTGGTTTTAGTCCTGGTTTAGATCTAGTTTAGACCTGCTTTAGTTTCCGGCAATGAGTGAAATTACCAAAAAAAAAAAAAAAAAAAAAAAAAAAGGAGGGTGGATATAGCCCAAAATGTGAAAACAGGAAAACAGGAAAATACCGCTGTGTAATCCATTTATTTCAACAAAGTAACTGTAATCCAATTACCACTCACTGAAACAGTAACTGTAACCGAATACAGTTACTCATAATTTGTACTCTGATTACATAACTCTGGTACATGTAATCTGTTACTCCCCAACACTGCATATAGCCTAATATCTTTGTATCCCTTAGTCATTTCTGTCCTTTGAATGTGACTTAAAAAAATCAGAACTAAGAAAAAAGTGATTAAAAAATGGTTAGGAACAACAATCAATAATGATTTTAAAAAGTCCAACACTGTAGACTGCTTTATATTTCAAAAGGGATATATAAAGGATTATGTTTTGATTGGTATAAAACTCTGAAATGAACTATGCCCTCAATTTAGTCTGTTTGTTTGTTTTTATTTTTATTTAGTCTCTTATATATCCAGTAAGTCGTGACTGAAACTGCATATGCAAACTTGCTGTTCATAAATTGTTTTTCATTCTTGGAATTCTGTCATTGTTTATAGGGTTTTTACTTCAGCCTAAACCCTTTCGGTCGTGACTCATGGGGTTGTATTCTATGTTTTTTGTAGTGCTGCAAAATGACCAAATAAACTACTACTTGCATAGCTCAAATGAGTGTCTAGTTTCAGTAGTTTTAGTATCGATTAGTATCTGATTTTCTATACTTTTGACAGTCAGAGGAAGGGTTCAAATTCAGTATTAGACCTTTAATTGTCCTCTAGTGTGGACAGTAAGGGTGGCTGTAGCTGTGACCATCAATGTGCAATACTAAAAGTGCAATACTAGACTATATTCAGAAATCATTCTATGCATCTTCATATACAGTCGTCCCTCACTATAAAGTTCACCTTTTGTGGTCTCACTGATTTTTTTTTGTACTATTTTGCATGCTTTTTTTTTTTTTTTTTTTTTTTTACAGCGTATGAACTGTGCATTGTGTTCCTCCCCCTGCGTCCTGATTGGCTAAGAGACACTGTCAATCAATGTCCTCTGTGTCGTGTCTCCTGTACAGTACAGAATGTGTTCAGCTGGGAAATTTACATAAATGTTTGATCTCTATCAGTGATTCTGAAGTGCTGTATGTTTGCAAGCTTTCTCCCCGACCAAACCCACAATGTCGACATAACATTCTGCACCAACAAAGGCACCAGCGGTCGCTCCCAGAAGGCAGTTAGACTTCTGGACATGCTGAAGGAAGGTAGAAGTTACACGGCTGTAGCAAAATCCTGCATGAGTACGGGCAAATAGTTGCTGAAATGGGCGGAATTTTATGGGTAGGTGTGCGGGCGGGAAGTAATTACACACAGGCGGGTCAGGACTAACCCAGGTCTAAACAAGGTCTAAACCAGAACTAATCTTGAACTTAAGAGAGAGAACCCCAAGTTCGAGGAGCAGTTTGTCCACAAAGCACGATCGGGGGACTGCCGCGCTTACCTCCGTGAGGTGCAGAGCTTTGCGCCGGTCCTTTCTCCTGAGGTCACCTTCGAGCCTGTCCCGACAGTGAGTCCTTGTTCAGTTCTGGTTTAGTCCTTCTCTTCAGTCCTGGAATCAGTCCTAGGTTAGTCCTGGTTTAGTCTTGGTTCAGTCCGTGGCATATGCAGTGCAAAAATTTGATATAATCTCGGGTTAACCGGCGGGTGCGGTGCTGTACTGCGTGAGTGTGGGTCTCCAAATGGACCCATGCAGGACTCTGCGCTGTAGAGCCCCATTATGGAATAAATAAATTTTCGGTTTGTTACATAAAGAAGGAGGAAAATAACCTAAGAACAACAGCAGCAATAAGTTTTAAGAAGGATGCAAAAAGAGTTAACTGTCCTGTGTGAGAAAAGTGTATAAAGTGTGTGGTGAGGGGTTTTACAGCCTTAAAACAGATATCACTCTAAAATATAAAGATGACTACTTCACGGATTTCACTACTTCGCGTGGGTTATTTTTAGAACGTAACTCCCGTGATAAACAAGGGACCACTGTAGTTCTCATTTTGTTTAAAGTTAATTTCAGCTCTGGAGTACACAGTGAACAGTGATGGAGCTGAATGAAGGAGTCTATTGTTATTAAGTCTGCATAAAACATTTTCTCTGGACAATAGGGAGGTAATGATTCACAAATATTGCAGTACGATATATTTTTGCAATATTGTGGAGATGTTAACTGAATTGAAATATGCAACTTTTACCTTTTAAAATACCTTGACAAGACTTTGGTGCTATATTACCATCATATGCCAAATAATTAAGAGAAAACAAAAGGATCATGGTCTGTGTAGTTTCCTGTGTTTTTTACCTGATAGCTGGAATAAAACAATGGACCTCATTCATGAAACTTTCTTACAAATAAATTTGTGCTGAAGGCCTTCTTAAAAAACACTTTTGGCATTTATAAAACTTTTTCTTACCTGAAAATGTTCTTTTGGAAGAACAAATCCTACCAGCAGTCAGGAACACTCGTAACAACAAAAATTCAACTGTTTTAGAATATTTTTTACAATGATTCTATCTGTTTTAAGGCTGTAAAATCCTTCACCACACACTTTATACACTTTTCTCAGACAGGACAGTTACAACCCTTTTAACTTCCTTCTTAAAACTTATTGCTCCTGTCATCCTTATGTTATTTTCCTTCTTCTTTATGCAACAAACTGAAGATTCATTTATTCCGTAATGGGGCCTACAGCGCAGAGTACTGTTCCATTTTTGGAGACCCTCACCTGCGCAGTACAGGACCACACCCGCCCGTTAACCCAAGATTATATCAAATTTTTGCACTGCCTACGCCACGGACTGAACCAAGACTAAACCAGGACTAAACCAGGACTAAAGCAGAACTAAACCAGGACTAAACCAGGACTAAAGCAGAACTAAACCAGGACTAAACCAGGCCTGACCTAGGACTGATTCGAGGACTGAAACAGGAGGACGAAACCAGGACTGAACTAGAACTTAAACAGTACTTAAACAGAACTAAACCAGAAGTAAACCAGAACTGAAACAGGACTCACTGTCAGGACACGCTCAGAGGTGACCGCAGACGAAAGGACCGGCACAGAGCTCCGCACCTCACAGAGCGCAGCCATAGTCCGATCGCACTTTGTGGACACCCTGCTCCATGGACCCGGGGCTTTCTCTCTTAAATCCAAGATTAGTTAGTTCTGGTTTAGTCCTGGTTTAGACCTGGTTTAGACCTGGTTTAGTTCTGGTTTAGTTCTGGTGTAGTCCTGACCCGCCCGTGTGTAATCACTGCTTGCCCGCATACCAGCCCGTAAAATTCCAGAATCTTTAAACCCGCCCGTTTCAGCAACTATTTGAGGATACCCATACCCGTGCAGGACTCTGCTACAGTCGTGTAACTTCTACCTTTCTTCAGCATGTTGAGAAGTCCAACTTTTTGTGCGATGGTTACATCTTCCTCTGCCTTTTGGGTGCGACCACAGGAGTCTTTGTTGGTGCAGAATGTTTCGTCAACATTGTGAGTTTTGTCAGGGAGAAAACTTGCAAAAATACAGCACTTCAGAATCACACTGCTAGAGAGCGAACATTTATGTAAATGTGACAACTGAACACATTCTGTACTGTACAGGAGACACGACACAGAGGAGATTGATTGACAATGGTCTACAGTTTCTTAGCCAATCAGGATGCAAGGGGAGGAACACAATGCACATTCATACATTGTCAAAAAAAAATATGCGAAACAGCGAGACCGCGAAAAGTGAACAGTGCTATAGCAAGGGACGACTGTAATGCAAAAAAAAAAAAAAAGTCTAATTCCTCCATGATTGTAAGTTTTATATTTTCTTAAATTATTTCCTCTAAACATCTTCATTCGTATTCATGAGATGTTTTATAGAACATGTAGTGTATTTCTACAGGCTGCAGTGAGCCTCAGTCTGTCCCAGCCCCAGTGCTCGCCATATGGAACACTGTTACAGGCGTTTCTAACCAAATACATATTCATTTTCTATGTAAATGAAATGTAAATGAGAATGGAGGTGTTCGTAGCTGGATGTTGGTGAATTAGGTGCAACTGTCACTTAAGAGGGAATTTGGGAACTGAAGTACGCTTTGTGAATCTGGCACAGAGTTCTCTCAGAATTTTCTCAAAGTTGAAGTTATGAACATTTTTAGAGAAAAGATTCATGAATGAGGTCCAAAGCATTTACAGTTGACTTAAAGGTGCACCATGTAACTTTTCAGTTGGAAATCTGTCACCTGCTTGTTTCTATATGTTATTTCTTTGCCTGGAATGCTCCACAGTATGACAATAAACAGCTTTACCTTTCATTTATTCAATTACAGATGGTTTTATAGCTCAAAAATACCTTTAAAAAAATCCAAAAAACAGATCTGACCTCCGACTTGGTCACCGTGATGATAGAAAGGTTTAATACCATACTGTGAAACTTTCCAGACGAAGCAATAACATCTTTATGAAGAAAAAACATTTGACAGACTGTGACGTAGGTTGACCGTGAGGGGGTTGGGGTTCTGTGAGTAAGGTTAAAAAAAATCCAGACAAAGACGTTAAGTAGTGGTCCACAGTTTACTTTTTGTTTTCAGTCATCACAAAAAAAAAAAAGTGCAGGGTGCAAAATGGAGGCAGGCAGCAGTTTCCTCTCCAGCAGCAGAACACAGACTGATGTCTCGCGGCGCCTTTTATCCTGCTCTGACTAATTGGATAAAACTACTATAACTAAAACAGGGATGGTAAAATGATCATTAGCTTAAAATCTTGACCTAAACCTCCATAAAATAAACCAAAAAACAAATAACTCTTAAAACCACCAACTATATACATACAAACTCTAAAACCATTACACCAATTACATTTTAAAAACCCATAAACCAATAAATCCTAATACCCCTGTACAAAATAATATACATGGTCCAGCCCGGAAACTTAAAAGAGGGAGCTCCTTCCCGGGGGGACTCTTTAGGGACCTGGACAGAAGATTAAAAAAAAGGAGATAAGTAAAAAGCAGAACCACAACATTCATTAGTGATGGTGAGATGAAGCCTCATGAGGCATTGAACCACTTGAGCTAATTGGTTCGAGAAAGGTTCATTTCTCAAGGCTTCATGTGCGTGCGGAACCACCTACTGGCCAAGTGTGTAATCACAGGCCGCTGTCTCTGAACCACAACATGTGTGATGCATTGAATTTTTGTGTTTATTATGTCTGTTAGGAATGACTATGAATGGATGACTTGGAGATATAAACTCTATCCAAACTCTAGTATCCAAACTCTCCAAACTCTCATCTGACCGCAGCTCTCCTACAAACAACCACATTTTGAGCGGTGCCTGCTGAGGGTCTATATATATATCGCTGTAATAGCTCGTGGCAAAATCTGAACCACTTATCGACGCAATCACGTGGTACAGCCGGGCAGCGAGGTTTCGGACATCATCATTTTTGGCTCCTCCCCCAAATGAAGCAAGCCTCGATACGCGCTTCACGGAAACACCCCCTTCATTACTCGACACACGCTTCGAAGCCTCGGCACATCTCGTAACATCACTACCATTCATTAAAACACAATAAAATACACTGGCACACACATCAACACTTAAAACATTTCAAAACAGATATATTGCACCTTATATTGTACTAATTCAATTTGAAAAGGTAATTGGCTAATTGTCTCCTTTCCCTCCAGGAACCAGCAGCTTTCAATTAAAGTGCTACTGTGCCACAGGATTAAAAGTTGTAAAAGGAAGGACAATAAATACATTTATAACCAATTGTGTGCAATTTCTTTTGTGATATGTGCAAATATGTTTAAGGTAGAGACGGTGAGATGAAGCCTTATGAAGCATTGAACCACTTGAGCTAATTGGGTCGAAATAGGGTTCATTTCTTGAAGCTGCATGTGCACACGAAACCACCTACTGGCCTAGTGTGTAATCACAGGCAGCTGTATCTGAACCACATGTGTGATGCATTGAATGTTTGCGTCTGTTATGTCTGTTGGGAATGACTATGAATTACAAAAAATGTATGACCAAATAATTTCTCTACATATATGATCACGTGTGTATAATACATTTTGTATTCTGTGTGTGTACATTTTCCCAAAATGGTAATATTATAATATGGCAGGTGAAGTTGTTTTTCTAAAAATGGCAGGGGACAGTGAAAGTGCTTGCTGAACTAGGAAAAGAGCACAGATTATACTTGTGTAACTTGCATGATGATGTACAGGACAGGGGAATTTTATTTATTTTTATTCAGAAACAAAAGTTTCTCAACAGTTTTTGGTTTTAAACTTTTTTTTTTGACACAACCTCTCCAGCCCTGGAGAAATAATATAATAATAGTATCCAAAGTGAATGGAGCCTGAGGGTCTATATCGCTGTAATAGTTCACGTCAAAATCTGAACCACTTCACAAAGCGATCATGTGGTACAACCGGGCAGTGAGGCTTCAGACGAGGCTCCTCCCCCAAATGAAGCAAGCCTCAATACACGGAAACACCCCCTTCATTATTCGACACACGCTTCAAAGCCTCGACACATCTCGTAACATCACTAGCTTCAAGTGCTGTGTGCTATCAAAGTGCGGTGTTTTAAAGTGTCTTAGTGAAGGGTGAAGGTGCTGAGTGTACTCATGGGTAACAAACCAGCCTGTTTGTTACACAGACCCTCCACCAGAAAAGTTACACAATGCACCTTTAACTCATAATTTGATATATTGTGATGGTCCAAGATATTCTTATGAGACCTTTGGGGATACGATCACGTCATGATATTTCAGTGATTGTTACATGCGTGCAGGGCAAAGTGCAGCGTTCATACTGATGAGAGACGTGATCAGCACGACCTGAGCTCCTCTACACCAGACAAGTCAAGTCTTTTTCATTAAAGCTTTATTCAGAGGCAGACTGCAAACAAGACCATGTGACTGTTCTCTGTTATTAAGTCACTCTTATAAGGTCTGTTACATTCCAACTGTGATACTGTAGTCTAAACTTTTCCACATAGAAAGAGTCAGGACTAAACACAGGGAGTGAGCATTTCATATTCATGCAGCAAAAACCCAGAACAGTCTTCCTGAACATGTGAGACAGGCCTCTACTTTGACGTTGTTTAAATCCAAGGTCAAAACTGTCCTGTTTAGCGGCGCATGACTGAAAGGTTTTCGGTCTTCATTCTTCTCTCTAATTGAATGTCTCTCTCTCTTTTTAATTTTATGATGATTATTTATGTTTTGATTTGTTTGTATTGTGATTTGAATGTATTTCTTATTTTGTAAAGCACTTTAAATTACTTTGTGTATCAATTGTGCTATACAAATAAGCTTGCCTTGCCTAATCACATTTTAATGATGTTAAAGTAAAGCACTTACAAACCAAACTACGTTGCAATAATTTCGTTAGGTTAAAGGTCCTACATTACACAAAATGGATTCTTGTGAGCTTTTAGCTGTGTTATAATGATGTTGCGACCTCAAAAACATACCTGGAGTTTCATTCACATATGTTTGAGTAAATCTGCATTAATAGTCTATCTACGTGTCCAAAGCTCAAAATGCTCTGTTCCACCTTATGATGTCATGAAGCGCAGTAGTTTCAAATTAACAACTACATTTGACCTTTTGTTGACTAGAGATTGGTGATTCCTGAATAGGACTGGGTTTGCCAATACGATACATCGGTACATAGGCCATGATATGATCCATATCTCAATATAGTGTACTTTTGATTCAGTACGATATATTTTAAATCGATTCGATACGGTTCAATAAAAAATAAAGGCTAAATCATGGCCGTGATTCGTGATTCGTGATTCTAAAAGTCTTTGTTAAACCACTTCTTGTGCAAAGCTCATATGAAACACGCCCATTATTTAATCATCAGAACAGTGAATATGTCAAATGTGTTGCACAAAGGAGTTTCCTTCCTCTGAACAAATAACAAAACTATAGCCAGGCTGGCACCACCTAGTGCCTCCACTCAATTTCAAATTTCTCTCCAGCGACTAGGTCAGGAATTGGAATACACTACACGGTTTGCAAGAACCCTGGAAGTTGTAGACCGCGCACCGGTCAATCAGCGAAGAGCCACACATGCTGTGTTGGCAAGAAATCCCGAGATCGAAGATTTAAAGCCGGAACAAAGAGAGGCTGACAAAAGAGTAGCTCTGTAACAAAATAACTGATTGAAATATACCAAAAAAATACTCTTGGCAATATATTGATACAGCAGCCCACGATATCGATACTGTATCATCACATTAAGCCATACGATATATTGATATTTCCCCTGTTACCCCTATTGATGAAATTATCTAAATGATTTGTCATAGTATATGGAGTTTGAAAACACAATGGAGCACTTCCTGTAATACCACATGACATCACAAGTTGGAACAGAGTGTTTTTTTTTCCATTTTAGAGGAGAACCTAAATATGCAGGTTTGTGTGTTAAACATGTGTGAACGAAACAAAACACAACTCCAGGTCTGTTTGTGATGAGAAACCAACACTTTTCAATCTTTAAAGCTCTTTTTGAGTTCCATTGATTTCACAAAATAGCTAAAAAACTGAATTCATTTTAGACGTTTTTGAATACAGACACTTCATTTCAGATTGTCGCCCATTCTAACCAGAATTACCCGTAATACAACTTGACCTCATTTGTGTGTAGCTCTGTATTCTCACCGTTGCTGGCACTCCTGGTCCACATGACAATAGTGTAAGTAGCTGTATATAAAGAAACAATGGCTGCTTTGGGAGGAGGACCAGAGCGGCGCAGAGGCACAGAGGTCGTTGTCTTTCAATAAATCAGTCCCCACCACAGCAGCCACGGCGATATGGACTGGAGGCCACACAGGAGCCATTACTTACCCCCCGTCAGTGCACCGGGCCTGGGGTAGGTCTCGGGACAGCAGAGGGTCACATCCAGCAACGAAAGCAGAGAAATGGGGAGCACAGTGGAACACAAGCACACATGAATAATGGACCAGAGATACACAGTGTGGCGTCAAACGAAGGATGACAAATAAAAGGCTATTGCTGCGACATGCATTTTTAATATTGTTGAGAAAATTCTGGAAAACTGTTGGGATTTATTACAGGCCCTATCTCGCACAAAATTGACTCTCGTGAGCTTTAAGTTGTGTTGTTACCTCATCAGAAACATACCTGGAGTTGTGTTTCGTTTCAGTGTTGACATTTAGGCTACGTTTAAACGAGGGCTGCTCAAACTTTTTCAGCGTGCGAGCTACTTACAAAATGACCAAGTCAAAATGATCTACCTAATACAAAGCCAAGCAAACTGCACTGAAACACTCTGTGCCCTTTTTTTGGACCCTCACCCACAGTTTGAGAACCCCTTCTTTAAGAGAACTTCCTCTGGCACTTTACACAAAACTATGAAAAAAGTGAAGGAAGTAGGTAAGATTTTTAAACCTGTTTTTTAAAGTTCCAAACTGGAGTTGCATTCTTTTCTGGTTTTGCAGTGATATTTACCAGCCTCTGCACGTTTACCAAACCAAACGCACATCGTGACAAACACAGATGCATTTGTGCACTTTTGTTAGGCAAACTTCAAAGCAGGCCTACAGCATAGAGCAGACCTACAGGTCTGTTCTGTAGATCCGCTCTATGCTGTAGACCTGCTTTTTGCCAACACTGTAACACAAATATAGACTCGTTTTTGCTTCACGTTTCGTCTTGCTCTTCTAATCAGCCGCACTGTGGGAGGGTCTTGTTTTCGCTGTACACAGGAAGGAGCGAGAGCGTGAAAAGGTGAGGGGCAGCGTGCTGACGTGAGGCAGATGGACAGGTAGGATGTTTAGGAAGTTTAACCTGCCCTGTGATACACGCTGGTACACGAGGGCACACGCTGTTGCAGACGAGCCGTGCATAGGGAGCGTGTGTATTTGTGATGTGCCGTAGAGGCTCCGCGGGTTTCAAATGAGCGCACAGGCTGCACTGAGACGCCCCACACGCTCCTGCACCCGCTACAAGTTTATTGCCAACAGCAGCGGCCGTAATGAAATATGATCGCACTTGTTGAGTGTCAGACCTTGAGTGAGAGACAAGACCGAGTCCAAACGTGATCGAGTCCGAGACGAGTACTAAGACACGGCGATCTACCCACACGACCTTGGCGATCGACTGGTAGATCCGGATCGACGTATTGCGCACCCCTGGTTTAAACTGAAACGAATCACCGTATCACAGATTTCGGAAATGATCTGCATCCAGACATGTCGTTTCTATGTCCACAAGCCTTCCCTATTCACACAGCTTTAAGCATATTTGTTTACGCTTTACAGTAATCAAACTTAAAACCACATGGTTAATTTACATAAAATTAAATGCTCAAAAAACAGCTCGCTATTGTGCACTGATGTGGTTCAGCTTCTGTCGGACTAAAGGACACGACTCAGTGGAATATGAGTGTTCCTTCTGTAACAGAGGGGGGTTCTGCTGATGGTGAGTCTGTTCTGTTCACGTTAAACTTTTCAGAGATTATATGTATGCAGGTCGTACACATAGACTGTAAATATGAATGGACATACATTCTAGCCTCTTAGCATTTTGGAGGTAAATTACATTGCGGCGTTTAAACCTACATCAGTATACCGGATCAGATCTGTACTCAGATGAATTCGTGGAAGCTGGCAGTACCAGATTGTTCCATCTCTGGAGCCGTTTTCAGTCGGATTAGTGTGGACAAACACTGCATCTGCAACAAAAACGACTTGAACACTTACTAGTTTGGACGGGGCCTTAGTTCAATAAAAAAAAAAAAAAAACTCATAGGGTGTGATGACACTTGGGTAATCCCACTGTGCACATAATTGTACATTTTGCCTGCTGTGTTTTTGTTGTTGTGTTATTATTGCATGAACTATTATGTGTTTAGAAAATGTACAATGTGCAGTGGAAAATTCAGGTGGAGGGCAGGAAGTGAAGACAAACACAACAAACACAGCTATGGAGAATACAGATATGGAGAAGAGTTCTTATTGTAAGGATTTAGAGCCAGCTGCTACCTGCCGCCCCGAGCCCATGGAAAAAGGACCCCATTTTGATGGCCGTTGAATTGTTTTCTTGACGAGGCACAAGCACTTTACTGGAAGGATCAACTGGTGACCTGGAGGGACTATATTTATAAATACTGGTGGTCTGAACCTACTTTGTGACATGACTTTCTGTAGGTAGCACGTCACCAGTATGATTGCGTGGAAATAGAAAGTTAAAACCATACTTTGGAACATTCTCATAGAGATACATAGAGACAGATAGGTTTTATGCCTTACTCTTGACTATTATGGCCAAAGTAACTATGTTTCCATGGAGACAAGCAAGAGAAGGCATATTAAAAGTCTGGTTTGTGCAAATACAAGCTCACTCACAGCAAGGATGCATGTTTTTCTACATGTGTAATAAAAAAAAATTATAACATTGTGTGAATATTTTACTTTCTCCACACATACACACAGTTTTAAAAAATGTATGAAACCCTCCTTACTTTTTTCTGTATATCTAGAATGCAAATAGCTCAACATAAAATTATTATCCTCATCTTTTTTAGTCATACATATATTTACAATACTGTGTCAAAGGGTTAGTAAGATCTTAGTCATAGATATTATCCTTATTTCAACTTAACTTTCACCAGACCATGTAAACAGTATTAAGTTCTTATGCTCTTAACTGTGTCTGTAGTTTCTCTCCCACTGTTTCACTTATCCATCACTGACTGTGTTACAATCTCACAGAAAATTAGCAATCCTAATGCAATTACAAGAGTGTATGGTGTGATTAAACTGATATTCCCCGCTGGACCAGGCTGTGCTGAGCTCTGATCCGGACCCTGCTCCCTGACTGTGCAATGATAAAAGGAGGCACAAAACTCAAGAGACACTTAGGTGCTAGCATTATTAGAAGACTGGAGACGTGATTTGAACTGTAAGGACAATAGGAGTTAAAGTAGTTCTCCAGAGATATACAAAAACATACAAAATTACACAACAACTTGACAAATCTGATGCGATGTGCAGTCGTTTCATTAGCGGGATGCATGCCAATTGTGTTGTGATACTGCTCTGAAGGGGGAGTGACAGCATGGAGAGCAAAAGGAGGGGTCACTCAGAACATCAAAAACAAAAGTGAAACTATAAAACGTGTTTATACATGTTTTTGGTGAATATAGGGTTTTCAGAACAACCAAGGTCAACACAGTGATGTAAATATGTGTTTACAGTGAATACCCCATAGAAGTAATGGTGCATTTGTTTATCCATCCAGCTCACTGACATGCTCCTTTTCCTTGGACGGCGGAACTCAGAAGAACTTGGAGGGATCCGAGCAAAGATTCCGAGATAGAATCCAAGGCCCCGTCCACACTAGTATGTATTTGAATCGTTTTTATTATGGATGCAGTGCTCGTCCACACTAATCCGACTGAAAATGGCTCCAGAGACAGAACGATCTGGTGCCGCCAGCTCCCACGAATTCATCTGAGTACAGATCTGGTCTGGCACTGTGTGGACGCCTAGGTCTATGCACCGTGAAGTAGCTAATTCACTGCCAAAACGCTAAGAGGCTAGCATATATTCATATATACTGTCTATGCATCTGACCTGCAGATGTATAATTTCTGAAAAGTTTCACATGAACCATCTCCAACACGATAGAAGCACAGAACAGACTCACCATCTGCAAAACACCCCTCTGTCACAGAAAGAACACATATAATCCACTGAGTCGTGTCCTTTAGTCCGACAGAAACTAAACTGCATCAGCGCACAATAGCGAGCTGTTTTTTGAGCGCTTAGTTTAGGCAAATTAGCCATGCGGTTTTAAGTTTCGTTTCTGTAAAACGTAAACAAATATGCTCAAAGCTGTGTGGATAGGGAAGGCTTGTGGACACAGAAATGACGTGTGTGAACGCAGATCATTTCTGATACGATGATACACAAATTCCTTTTAGTGTAAATGGGGTCAAAGTTGGCTGCGCCCAGTGTCACTTGTAGTATGAACTGTTTTAATTGTATTTGACGTTTGGTGTTTAAATGACATTTTCATTCACTTGTATTACTGCAATACCTTACTGCGTCCGTATCACTGCCTATGGATATGATATAGGGCTGGGTATCATTAAGAAACTGCCGATACAATACATACCTCAATACATAGGCCATGATATAATACATACCTCGATACATAGGCCATGATATAATACATACCTCGATACATAGGCCATGATATAATACATACCTCGATACATAGGCCATGATATAATACATACCTCGATACATAGGCCATGATATAATACATACCTCGATACATAGGCCATGATATAATACATACCTCGATACATAGGCCATGATATAATACATACCTCGATACATAGGCCATGATATAATACATACCTCGATACATAGGCCATGATATAATACATACCTCGATACATAGGCCATGATATAATACATACCTCAATACATAGACCATGATACGATAAATACCTCGATACATTGGCCACTATATGATACATATCTTGATACAGTGTACTTTTGAGTCGATACGATATATTTCAAATCAATTCAATGCAGTTCAATAAAAAATAAAGGTTAAATCATGGTTGTGATACTAAACTTTGTTAAAACAGTTCTTGTGCAAAGTTCATATGAAACACAAACATTTAAATAAAAAAAACTGTGAAACTGTCAAAAGGTAAGCAACAAAACTGTGGCACTGTAACAAAATAATTTTGTAAAATACGCCAAAGAATACTCTTGGTGATATATCGATACAGCAGCCTACAGTATCGATACTCTATCATCACATTAAACAATACAATATATGATATATCAATATTTTTGCCACTAGTATGGTAGTATTACTGCAGTACCTTACTGCATCCATATCACTGCCTGTGGCTTTGGTAGTCGGTGTCGCTCGTATTTTTAGCCCATTTCCTGCTAGCTAACGTACCAAAATGTTCGACTATCATGTGACAACAACGCTTTCACTTCTCTAATATACCGAATTATACTATTTATACTGAATTCTTCCTGGAGGTTGTGTAGTTGAAGCTCATACTTATGTTGGAGCGTCTGGTACTTTGGCAATGCTAAAGCAACAACAGCTTTCCGGTTAGCATCCACATTTGTCTCCGAGTCGGACACAAGAAAAATAATAAATCGGTTAAAGCGTGGACGTGACTTCATATCCGAGATCTGAGTGGGATAAACAAACACAGCATTAAATCGCCCATTTAGATTTTACTACATTTTTTTTAAAATTTCCAATAAAAAGAACACCATGTCCCTGGAGAAAAGCGCCAAAACATGAGTAAAAGAAACACATGAAAGAACAGTGGCATTGTGTAGCTTAAACTTTCATCAGTCTAGCCTCTAAAATATGATATAAAGTCAGTTGGTTTGTGTAAAATGCTCAAAATTTACGTACATCAGGCTCATTTTATGCTATTTACTGATCTATATTGTAATGTTTCCTCATCAAAAACATACCAACATTCCAGCTTGTGTAACGCGTAGTTGGCAATGTTCGACAACTTTGGTTATGATTATTTGTAGGTCCAGCTTTGTAGTGTTTTTGATGCTGGCCTTACAAAGTGGTGGTTGTACGCGAACCACACAGCTCTCGAGATGGCGTCGGTTAGCCTCCGGTGTGTGGATTTGCAACCTTGTACTTGCTGTTGTTTGCCTTGTGTTTTTGTGACTGTTGTAGACGTGTTGTAATGTTGTATTTTTTCTGCTCTGCAGTTTCACCTTCTTAAGCATCATTAAACCTGCTTAAAGACAATCACGTCTGTAGAGTCATTGATGTGAGAGAAGTGTTATCGCCATAGTTACCATTACGGCACATATATATTATATATATATATATATATATATATATATATATATATATATATATATATATATATATATATATATATATATATATATGTGTATTATAAATAAGACAGATATGACATTACAAACAAAACAAAGCAAAAACAACAAACAACTTCAGTTATTCTGAGAGTCCTGTGAGATCGTATATTGTCTTTGGGGGTTTTAGTCCACTTGTCGTATTGACTAAGATTCAAAGTTCTAAAAAGTTTTTCTTGAAGTTTAGATCCAGCGAAATAGAGGGAAAAAGTATATATGTAGTTCGATCTCCTGCCACAAGGTTGGGTATTCACAGCTCACATTAAACATTAAACCCATTACACACACACACACACACAAACACATACTGCATTAATAGGTGAGTACAAATAGCTGTATGTCAGTGTACTCTCAAAGAGTTGTTCCCATTTTGCTGAAGCAGAAAAAAAATATATATACTACAAAATATGATCAGGTGGAATACCACTGCTTAACTGCAGTACAATAGTACATTCTTATAGTACATGTAATTAGTTACTTTCAAAAGAGACAGAAAGTAAATGGCACATTTCATCATGAATCAAACATCAGTACAGACTGAAAAACATTCAGAAAAACTTACTCTAGTTTTGTCTCATACACTTGTTAAGATCATATAAGGCCACATTTATCATGGGACACTTCCTCAGTGATAAAGCTGTTTAGGTGCTCCTCAGCTAAGACAAACAGAAACCACCATTTTACTGTTTCACTTCTGGAGGAAATTAGACGTTAAACCTAAACTTTAGGGACACATCACTATTAGGACACATTAGGAACAGCAGCAGACAGAATGTGCAGGAGGGAGGCCTGATGCTACCAGAGGCTCCACAGGTCTGCAGTCTGGACCTGCTCCTCTGTGAGTCTGGACATGGACAGTGGAGACATGACCCAGTGGACTAGGCCACTCAGTCTGATGTATCTCTCGTCTTCTGGAGGAGGAAGAGCAGAATGGGCCTTAAGTCTGACTGGTTGAAAGTTCTGTCCTGCAGAGCTGAAAACCTGTAATGACACACACATTAAGAAAACTATTATATAAATCCAAACAGCTAAATCCCACACATTTGAGAAATGTGTATTTTCAGAAAATTAAATCATGATTTCAACATGAGCATGATTCATATGCAGTCCTTTTTATTATTGGAGTTTTCAATGTAACATGTCCCAGACCTAAACAGAGGCAGAAGTCTGGGTCAGCACCTCCTGCTCAGTGTTGGCTTTTCTTTGTCATCTGCATTTGACCCATTTCACGAATCATGAGCGTCTCATCAGCCAACATTTCTGTGGCCCCAGCAGTGTGTTGTGTTCTCATACAGGAAGCTGCAGATGAGAAAAGAACATGAATATCAAACAGTTTACTCACTGTTCTGATATTAGATGTGATAGGCCAAACAGACACAGGTGTCTAGTATCTACAACAGTGTCTGCAAAATCTGTTCAATGAGCCTCATGTCCACCTTATATCTGACCTGTCCAGGCAGGATTCTTTACTTTTCACTTTACAAACATGCACGGATTGTTAAAAGGCGATAATGTATTCACAGAATGAAATGCACACGTTGGAGGTTTATGTTACGTGATTTACAAGTAAATATAAGCTTTGACATGTTTAATGTTTTATACATTAAACATAAAAAACTGTGTCTTTTATGTTTAATGCATGAAATAATGCGTGTTTTTATCTTACTGCACTTACACTTATACTGGCCAAGTGTTTACAAGTTTAACCCAGTCACTGTGCGTGAAAACGCGGCGTTTTCTCCTCGTAGCTTCACTCCGTGGGCTTCTTTACCCCTAACAGTAAAAACATGATTAGTGTTTGATGGAAATCTGTCCAAATATGAAAGTTTGAGTTGACTTTTCATCGCATTAGCCGCAGATTACTAATCAAACTTTTAGCTCAAAACTCCGAGGTTCACACAGTTAAAAATAAACTTATTTGACAGTTTTGTGGGAGTTATGGCTGTATTTTGCATTTACAGTTGTGTTAGTAATGATTTCCTAAAGTTAAAAGCGTGTTACTCACATGTTTTCCCCGTCTTCCAGATGGTCATTTTGCTCTGTGTTTATATGTGCGAACAAATTCCATAACGTAAAAACGATCTTATTTAATAAACATTTATTTGCGGTCAAAATAAATCGTTTCGTTGCCCCATAGGTCTACATAAAAGTAGAGATGACGTCTTCGGTGGAGGTCGCGTGTTTCCGGTCTGGAGTGGAGCTCCACTTTCCCCATGTGTCTGCAGCCAGACCCTCTTGGTAGCAGGAGGCATCAGAGCAGGAAGTGGTGAGAGGCACACTGGGTAATATGGCGTTTCGGGCTTATTGGTGGGCGTGGTCACAGGAAATGGGCACTTTCATTAGCGTGGGTTACACTTGTGATACAGGAAGTGCTCCACTGTGTTTTTTTCACATGGCTTAAAGTTCACAAGGTTCCATTTAGCGTGATATGGGACTTCAAAACACGTAAAATTTATTTGAAGCCCAATTCAAAGTGATAAAACTGTGGCAACTCCCAGGAAACGGTGAATATACCTACACTAAACAACTTACTAATTATATTTCTAGAACACACAAATGTTTTCGGCAAAGTGTTGGCACGTTTTAGACTGAGAATTTTTTTTTCTTTCTTTTTTTTTCAGAATTTCCAGTCCCCGTGTGAAGGATTCTTGACACGTGCGTGGGCCGGGAACCTACTGTGCACTTCAATCAATCAGTCACAGTCTCGACACTGTAATGACTATGAAACATTAATAGAGCTGCATATTAATTGGATTTCTGGCAGACAAAAGTGAGCACGCCATTTGAGGTTTTCAATCTGCAACTCTGCCCCCACAGAAATGGAATATTAAAATGTGGAATAATTGAAAATCAAAAGAATATGACCTAGCCCAGTACGGTTTACAGGTTAGGATGCCAGGTCGTGGTGCCATTTTGGTAGATTTCAGAAATGGTTGCCAGTTTTGTAAATGGTTAAATTGATGACAGTTGTGGCTGTTAGATTAGTATAACTGGTAATAGGGAAAAAAATTAAATAAATAAATTTTACATACATATTACAGTGTTTTTTGATCTGTTATAAGGTTTCCTCATCATAAACAGACCTGGAGTTGTGTTTTGTTTCATATGCACATTTAACACACAAATCCTGAATATTTAGGTGACTTCTTCTCTCTTCTAATACAGAAAGTGCTTTACAGAAAGTGTTTTAAGTGTTTTAAACTTCATACACCTTCACTAGAATCATTTGGATGTTTTCAGCCCTGGAATTGTAGTCAGGCTGGTGCCACCTAGTGCCTCCGCTCAATTTCATTTCTCTCCAGCGACTAGGTCAGGAATCAAAATACAATAGACAGTTTGCAATAACCTCAGAAGTGCGAGTTTGGGCATCAGCCAATCAGTAAAGAGACATACATTCTCTGTTGGCAACGATTCCCGAGATCAAGGATTTAAAGCCGGAATAAAGAGAATGTTTGGTGAATTTTATCAAGGGGAAAGACATTATTGCCATTCTTCCTACAGGATTTTGGGACAAGCTTAATATACCAGTTAGCCCTGTACATACATCATGACCAAATAGCAGCGATTGGTTAAATAAAAAAAAGTACCTGCCTACTATCGAGCGAATGGATCCTAATGCTGTGAGGTTATACGGTTTCTACAAAGTGAAACCGGGTGATGAACCAGCCTAGTATTGTCCTGCATTTGAGGCTTGAGTACTCTGAAAATTTACACTAAATATTGTGATTTATCAATGAACAAAAACATCGAAAAACAATACTGTATCCAACTGTTTGTAACTTAAAGGTTGTATGGAGGATTTTTTTTTTGTTTTTTTTTGTTTCAAGTTGTCAATGATAGATTATAGAGGTGCAGTAGCCTTGTAATTATGATGACCAAAAAAAAGAGAATAAAAATTCATCAACTCTGGACGTGGTGGGGCTAAACATTTGCCAATAGATAACGACACTGCCTCGTTATCTGTTAGCTGACAGGCTGTCAATCAATCTCCCTACGTTTCTAGCGTAACTGACTTGCCTGCGCGCTGCCGGTACGTGGTTTACGTACGACTGTCACGCAGTCCACAGACGCACAGACGCTGTTTACTCCACCAACGCAACAGTTCTTAGCGGCTTTTTTTGACCTATATCTTCCTCGCAGTTAGCACAAAGTTTGTTGCAATGGCGACAAGAATCTACGAGCAGTTAGCCGCAAAAGAAAGTCCGTTTTTGAGGTCGCTGAAAGAAGAAGACAAGGGGAAAAGCAGCGAAGCCAAACTAAGGTGATTCTTGAAGATTCATTCCAGCGATGGCGCGACTGAAGCAGACGCAGGGTCTAAAGACTGACGCACTGGTCGCCAAATTACTCCTGGACAGGTCACTTCTGCTTATTATGAAAACGTACTTTATTTCCAAGAGCTAGACAAACGTTTTTCAGGACACGAAAGCGATATCCTATGTCTGAAAACGTAATTTTCAAGGCAAAGAAAGAGTCCGCTTGCTGCTGCGTGTTGTAGCTAGTTCATTCGCACTGAATCTCCGCGCAACCTTCTCTCTGCTCCCCTTTCCTGCTCCTGTCCCCGCTGCCCGTTCCGCTCTTCCCCCTGCTCCTCACTTCTCCGGGCACGGAATCTCCACGCACCGCTCCCCTCTCTCCTCGCTCCCCTCTCTCCTCTCCTCTCTCCTCTCTCCCTGCTCCTCACTTCTCGTCCGCACAGTCCGCACACGCCCCCCCGCTCCTCACTTCTCCGCCTTGCCTAACCAACACTGTAGTTAGTTGTTTACAAGTCATGTGCAGCACCGGCTGTAAACAAACCTGTTTCTGGCGTAAGGAGGAGGAGGGAGAAGGCGTTTCTACGTAGGGAGCTGTAGGGGAGGGGGGGTGGTTTCACGCATGCGCAACATTTGAAAAAGGACAAACAGTCGCTGGATTTCTCGTTCCTTGGAAAATCCTCTATACAACCTTTAAGCTATGTTCTGACTGCAGGGCTTAATGCTCAATTCGAATTTTTTTGTGAAATCTGATTTTTTTGCAAAGGTTGTTTTCACATTTCCAGTTAAATGCGACTTGTGTGTGATCTCCAGTGTGAACTTTAAACTCCACAAAAGTGTTCTGCATGCACATTGGAGGACACAACGACGTCAGCGATGTGTTTATGCAAGTCGCATCGAGCACCTGAAGATTTTAAAGCTGCTGTCGTACCGGAGCCAGGACACTACAGCTTATTTGTTTTAAGGAGGAGATTGAGAAGGATGAGGTTTTTGGCCGTGGCGCTTTGTGGGGCAGTGGCAGCAACATCTGTAGAAAGGAACGTGTGGATGCAGAGTCGCAGCCGAGAGTGGAGGGATTGCGATGTGCTTCACTGCTTCACTGACACGGAGTTCAGACACAATTTTCGTATGATGAGAAGAACGTTTGTGTACATTTGTGAGTGCCTATGTTCCCTCAGTCTGATTGTGGTGGACACCTCTGCCATATAGTGTCAGTATCATTTCATTTCCATTAAGTTAATTACATTGCACATAATTTAATTCCTTTATTAGACTTGAGTGACTTTGAGTGCACACATTTTAGTTAATATAAGTCTGATTTACTTGCACTTGTTCTTTTATTTTTTTGTTTGGAGCACTGGAAGGAGGACCCTTGGAATAGACCATCATGACTCACTTATTATTTTCTTTATTATACTTATTTGCTTTTGTTTGATTAAGTTAGTGGATCAATTAATTATTTTGTGTAATTTCTCCCCTCTTGTGTTTAGCTTTAGTTGGTCCTCAAGTATTTAAACACCACTGTTCCTTTGTCTGGTTGGGTTAGTTTTGTTCTGTTCAGTTTGATTTAAGTTACCCCAGTTGGGCCCGGCTTTTTTTGTTAATAATTTGCCTAATTTGAGCCTTTGTTAAATTATATATTTTTTTGACTTCATTAAATTTAAACAGATTTTTATACCTTGTCTTTGCCTTTCTGTTTATGCTTATGCTTCCCTCATTTCTAAGTTTTTTGTTTTGTTTAGTTTTTCCTTTATCATCAATTTGCATCAGAATTTATCCCCATTTCTCTCAATTTGGTCAATTATACCCAACCTATTATCCTGCAGCATGTGTAGAGTACATGTAGAGGTCATGGTGCAAAGGATCCTAGGTTGAAAATGACTGAATCATCACTTTAAATGTGGTATAAAAATAAAATTAACTTGAATTAGAGTTTAATTTTGAGAAAAAACTCTTAGAAATAAGGCAACATAGGGCTGATCTCGGTTGGATGAATGTGACGTGGCCGTTCAGACTGAAGTCGCATGTCAAAAGATCAGATATGTATCGGTTTTAGGAGCACATATCCAAGTGGCCTGGGTCGCATTTGAAAAAAACTGATCTGTTTCATTCAGACTGTCATTAAAAGATCAGATACAGGTCGCATAGGGGCGAAAAAATCGGATTTGGGTCACTTAAGGCTGCAGTCTTGAACGTAGCCTAAATACCAGAAATCAGCAAAGTCATTCAGTAATGCAAAGAATATGACGGAGGCCTAGTTACAGTTTTGGTAATGTCACATCCAACTAGTTGCAGACATCATTGGAAGTCTTTTGAAGTGAAGTTGTACAAAGTGAGAGAGAGTGACTCTTGCTTCTCAGCGTCAGACTCTTTTGTTGTGGCTCTGTTGCAGGTTCTTTGCCCCCGTGGCTCTTCCTCGAGGGATGTGAAGGGGGGATTGAAGTGAGGGGGTGAGGGGGTACGGAGCGGCTTTCAACACGGAGAGAAACGCAGCTACAGACGCTTCACCTTGACTGGGACAAGACCTGAGAGGCAAGACTAATAATGAGTGCGCTAATGAGGCTGGGAGAGTCACCGCGAATCCAGAATACACACTTCTTCACTACTTTACGAGGATGGGAGTTTGATCACTGGTGAATATCCCCCGAGTTCAGATGGGCGTGTGATTGACACTCGGTTTAGCCAATCAGGACATGCGTGGTTCATCCATATCAAAACAAATACAGCTGCTTACGAGGAAAAAATAAAAGGAAAAAATATCACAAGCTGCGGATTTTTGCAGAATCAGTGAACCAAGCACTAAACTCTAAATGCCGGGTGACAAGTGAGGGTACAGGGGCCAGACTGATATTCCTCTGTATTAAAATATACAAAGAGATCATGTTACATTTGTCAGGCATCCGGCTGAGCACTAAACGTGGATCTAGCTAGTCACATTTGTGGGTGTATGGATATTTTTATAGAGACACACCATTGCGTACCATGTGTCAGGGCAGCTGGGTTATGAGAACAAAATATGTACATAATCACATCACAACATTTGGAATTTTAGCAGTGAGTAACTAAAATCTGAGTGTTAATGGTGAGTGTAGCCAAATGAAATGTCCTCCTGCAGTGACAGAGCTGCTAATCACAAATAGACAACTAAGCTAAATGATCTTTTATCTCCACTGATGCATATGGATGACCATGGAGAGCCATTTGGAACGTGGATGCTTTTGACGGCTGTTTGACGACTTGTGTTTTAGTAGCATAAATACATTTATAATCCTCCAAAATTTCAGTTGAAAACCAGCTTTGTAAGCCCTGTCCTTTTGTCCTCAGATAGCCATGTCCACTTCTCTTATTATTAATATATTTCTTCTACATCTAATGCATGTTTTGTTTTAGTTCCATGGTGAGACTCGTGCCCCATGACACAGCACTTCATGGGTTTATCACTTTGTTCTGATAGCTGGAAGTTCTGAAAAGTGTTATTGGAACCTTTTCTTTTGTTTATGAGGTAAATACTGTAATTTCCGGACTATAAGACACTACTTGTTTCTCACACTTTGAACCCCGCGGCTCAAAAATGATGCGGCTAATTCATAAATGGATTATTAGTTTATCAGCACAGTGGATGCGTGTGCAGCCTGAGTTTGTCTATGCGGTGAACATGAAGTTACAACTCTAGCTAGTGCTGTTGTCAGCACTAAAACAGCTTATCACTGTGTGATAAAATAAGTTATGATGCTAAATTTACATTAGTGAGGGGGGTATGGCTTAATGAACCATATGCATTAAATGCAGGTGAGGGCTAATGAGCTCTGACAGAACTATTTTGTATAGTATCGAAGGACAAAGAAAACAGTGTCATTTTGTGACACTGTTTAAATGAGTGCACTGTACACGGCTGATAAAGCAGTGAGAGGATAAAAAGTGAGATTTGCTCTTGGCACTGTTGTGTGAAACATCCTTCAGTCGTCCAGACAGAATCCATGGCAAAGGAGAGTTCTTCAGAACTGAAGAAGCAGCTTGGATGAGCTGTGAAACATATTTGACCAAACAAACTTTTGTCCAGTCGACAAACTGAATTTCTCCTTTGTCTTGAGACTGTTTTTTGATTTTGGCTGGTCCTGTTTTTATTTACACTATAAATAACTTTATTGGGTTCTAATTTCAAATTTCATTAGTGCAAATGATTATATAATATATAAACATTTTTATTAAAATGCCCAAACTTGTGAAGGTGTTTTACAGACATTTCATTGTTTTAAACAATATTAACTAAATAAAAAGTCAATATTTTTCTCCAACGTGCACGAGTATGTGTTCACATGTGTGTTTGGCAAAACCAGGAAGCCTAGGAGAAACACTTAAATCCTTTGATATTAAAACTTAGAAATCAGTAAAAAAAACAAAAACTTTTTTGCGTGTCATCTTCACGCAAGAGGTCAAGCTATTTGAGGGGTGGGGTTATTTTGCACTTCATGCCGACACCCTCCTCATGAAAAACACACAAAGAAATGCAGATGATGCAGCTTTTTAAGTTAAAGGTGATTGATGTGGCTTTGGAAGAAGGAAACAGAGCTGCTGCACATGAGCTCGGCATCAATGAGTCTTGTGTTTAGTCCTGCTGGGGGGAGACAGGAGGTTGGTGTCACCTGATTGGAGGACACAGGTGGGTGTGGAGGTGGAGGAGCTCAGAGTGGTACATGGGACCAAGTTATGAAGGGACTTGTACACGATGGTGACAAATCATAGCCTAATGCCATTTTATTTTTATTTTACATGTGTACCATTGGATACGTTCTTGGATTAGCATCTTGTGTGCTTTATTTGGCTTTGAGTGTATATTTTGTTTTGACAGTGATGCTACAACTCCAGCTGAGTAAACTCTGGCTTTGAACTCCACTCTAGATGTCACACATGTTCATTTTCTATTAGTCAGTGTCACATACGCTTCCTATACACTTGTTCACATGACTTTTTAATAAGAAGCATGTAAGTGACATGCTCATTTAATCCTGGGGCACAGGGGACTGTGTGTCTACCTCTGAGACACACACGCACACGCAGACGCACACACACACACACACACGCACAAACACACACAGAGACACGCAGATAGACAGACAGAGAGTTGAGATGAAAGCAGAGCAGATGTAGGGCCCTCCCCTGAGACAGATGGTGCACAGGTAATTAAGCACAAACCACTGTAGCCCCAGCCCACCTCAGATCACTCCTGTGTACACCTCTGATACTGCTAAAGAGAGTCTTGTGAGAGAACATGGGTCCAGCAGAGCAACCGCCTTCACAGTAGTGCTGTTTCAATACCATTTTTGTGGAATCTGGTCCGATACTTGGCCTTAATTTACTCACCGATACCGATACCACATAGTGGGAAGACAGGAAAATAAGCATATGGAGTCACAATAAACTTTTGATGTCTTTTCAAACAGTCGTGTAAACACCGTGCGTCACATCAGGAGCTCAGGGAATGACATGTGATTGACTACGGAAAGTTTACAGCCGCAGAGGGTAAATATAAAAACACTTTATGACATCAGACAGCAACTTTACAAGAACAATTTCTGAAGGAAAAGGTGCGTGGTGCAGACGACCAAGGTGAAATAGTAAACAGCTTAAAATGCCGCAGATAAGGTTTGTTATCACTGCAAAGCATCGTCTCTTGTTTTCTGATTTAAAACATAACTCATCCAATTAACGATGAATGCATGAGCAAGGTACAAAGTTAATGGAGTATAAATATTGTATAAATAAGCAAATGTATAGGCTCCAACTAGAGGCATCCAGCACGGCACTAAACGACTCAAACTCAGCCTAAATATGCAGTATTTATGTGTTAAACATGTGTGAATGAAACAAAACACAACTCCTGGTATGTTTTTGATGAGGAAACAACATTATAACATGGATGAGAAAATAATGTAATATGGGCCCTTTTAAAAAAGTAATGTAATGATAACAATAGAAGTAATAATGAAGTAATGAAGTAATGATAACAATAGAAAGAAGAATGGAATCTGAACTGCTGTTAAACCAACACAAGAATCCCATGTATTTCAGAACAGGTTTGTATTGGTCTAATCTACAGTGTTAGCACCTTTTACACAGAATAAGACCTCATGGAGACAAAGGGAGGGCATCTGACACACAGAGACATTTCAGAACATGTTTGTAGAGGTCTAAACTCAGGTTATCTGATAGACAGATATACAGGTGGATGGATGGATCGATAGATGAAGATTTTACTTGATCCAATCCCAGTGTTGTAATATAAATTTGTGTTCATTAGACAAATACATGAGGATCATAATTTGATTAATTATAGAGGATTATATCCATATTTAGTTTTTTTGTTGAACCTAATGAATAGTCAATATTGCAAGTCCCAGTGTTACACACAGTGACTGCATGGGGGAGGAGGCTTTGGTGGAGCAGATGAGAGAGGAGCTGCTGAATTTGTCTAAAACATATTGGCTTGAATTTGCTGACTACAGTTTTTAAAAGTCTATGTATTTTATAACTGAAGGAGCAGTCCAAACTTAAATAACAAAGCTTATCTTAAAATTCAAAAATGACAACTCTTTGATAAAAAAAAAAAACATTAATTTCTATTAACAAAGTCAGATTTTCTGTTACAATAGGGCTTCAGAATAAATTAATCAGTTATTAAAATAACAATTCCTTCTGCAAACAACAATACTGAAGAATTGCAATTTGATATATTTCCAAAATCACTCAGCTCTTCTTCAAATTCTCACTAAAAACAGAGATTTTTCGTTTTGTTATCATACAGAAAACTCCCACACATGACGAAGGTCCCTGGTCACTAGAGACAAGTCACCTGGCGTCAGTTCACATTGCATATGTTATAAACGGGCGAAAAAAAGTCAAATGTGAGAAGACAATGGTACTTGCTTACTCTGGATTCATTTTTTTATATGTTGCTGTGAGTTTGTTTGCTGTGATTTAATTTTTGATGTGTTTATAGTGGAGTGAAGAACTGAGATAACTGAGATATCTGGAGGAGAGGACTGAACTAATTGAACATTCCCTCCCACTCAGTATTATTGGCTGTAGCTGGAACAGTATCTTCTTTAAAAGACAGACGGCATGAGTGGGGAGGAAGACCTGGGGCGTGGGATCGTGACACAGCAAACAGAAAAACAGAAAACAGAATACAGTGTTGAGAAGCGGGAACAGTGACAGGTGACTGAGAACGGGACACGGACAGGGCTGGACCGGGCAGAGGACGCAACATCAAGGGCAGATACATCGCCTTACCTCAACTTAAGTTAAGGAATGTATCTGGTGAACCTTGTGGGTGTGAGTGACGCCCCACTACAGCCGCCCTCGACACACTGACGGAGTCTGGAGAGGGACAAGAACGGGACCAGACGCAAGCGCACAGACACAGTAACGTGGCACGACTAACCCTTGTGTGTGTGGGTGTGTGGGGTTAACCTGTGGTCCGGAGAGGACAGTAAAGGCGGCCCATTGTGAGCGTGGCGTCGGGGGCTGGAGGACTCGTGGCAGATCGGACACAGAGGCCTGGACGTGAAGAATGTGGTGGCTCTGGCCCAACACCTGATACAGCTAAGTGAAGGAACATTATTAATCAACCCTGGTCAAAAACAGGGAATAGTTGAGGCACTGAAAAAACTTTTCTCTTTACACAGTCAACTGAACTGGAGGGACTGAACACACCGTATCCGCTGGGGCTGGGAGTGACCGCACAACCCAACCTGTTTGATTTCCAATTTTAGCCCAACTGGACATTTTAATATTAACTTTTATTTCATTTTTTTAAAGACTCTTTTATAGACATTTTTATTGGGACATTGTAAATATTACCGTTTGGTAAAACAAATTAACTACGAATCTGAACTTTTGAGTCACATACGGACTGAACGAGGACTAAACCAGGTCCGGGACCAGACCAGAACCGGACCAGGACTGAGACCAGGACTTAGACTGGGACAAGACTGGGACTGGGACTAACATCAAGACTGAGATCGGGACCAGACCAGAACTGAGACAGACCGGGAACAGGACCAGGACTGAGACTGGGACCAGACCAGGAATGAGACCGGGACCAGACCAGGATTGAGACTGGACTAGGACCAGACCAGGACTGAGACAGACCGGGAACAGGACCAGGACTGAGACTGGGACCAGACCAGGAATGAGACCGAGACTGAGACCAGGACTGAGACTGGACTAGGACCAGACCAGGATTGAGACCAGGACTGAGACTAAGACCAGGACTGAGGCCGGGACCAGCTCGGGAACAAACCGGGACTGAGACCGGGGCCAGACCAGCACCAGACCGGGACCAGACCGAGACTGAGACTGGGGCCAGACCAGGACTGAAAATGGTTCAATCCAGGTTTAGTCCTGTTTTAGCCCTGATTCAGTCCTGTCCTGGTTCAGTCCGTATGCGGTGAATCGCAGTTTAAGTTACGAAAACGGGAGATGACTATGGTTATCTGTTTTTTCCATTATTCATTTAAACACAAAATCGAAACTAAAAAGTTGTTTTTTCATTTTCTTATTTTTGGTTTTATATTGAAAAAAGGAATGAACGAATGATACAGGGATTAATCTGATGGTTCCTTATACCGTTATAACTGTGCCTTGGAGATTGACCCTTCAATGCCCTTTCAGTTGAATCCATCCAGGTTTTGTAGAATGCTCCTTTTACTTTGTATTTTGATCTAAAACCCCAGCACAATAGCCAGCTGTGTCCTTAGACTTTTTGACTACACCTGTTAGAAAATATGTCAAAACTTGAAGATAATTACAGTGGCCTCAGAGAAAGCCAGCACAACAAAGTGACAGGCTAACCATGTGTTATAGTTGGCAGAGTTTTGGGGCACAAACTTCCTGAGAAAGGTTTGAGAGTGTTGAAACATTAAACACAAAAGCTCCTCTGTCGTCTCTCTCTCTCACACACACACACACACACACACACACACGCTCAGATGTTTTGTGGTTGTCCCAGGCTCAGAGGCAGCTTAAAGCCACGCACTCCACTTTTCAACAGTTCACTTGTGGCACTTTCCATTTTGAGAAAGAAACAGCGTCAGAATGCTCGAGGAGGTGGAAGTGATCTTTTAATCCGTCATCATAGAGCCCAGGCAGATTTATAGAAAGTCTTGAACTGTAACTTTTGGAACATATTGAACTGACATGAGCTGCTGATGTTTATTGCTTGATAGAAAAGGTGGCGTCTGGGTGGATTTGTCAGTTTGCGAGCTGGAATAGAAAATAACTTTGGGTGTGAATGTTACTGGGGTTAAATTCCATTTGGACCCGCTCACTTTTTTGTCGAAATGCTCCAGTTGCCTGACCACTGAGGCCCCGTCCACACTAATACGTATTGGAGTCGTTTTCGTTGTGGATGCGGTGTTCGTCCACAATAATCCAATGGAAAACGGCTCCAGAGACGGAACGATCTGGTGCCGCCAGCTCCCACAAATTCATTTGAGTACGGATTTGATCCGTCACTGTGTGGACGCCATAAAACACTGATACGCTGACGTAGGTCTAGTCACCGCAAAGTAATTCACCGCCAAAGCACTAAGAGGCTAGAATATATGTCCATTCATATATACGGTCTATGTGTACGACCTGCAGACGTTTAATCTCTGAAAAGTTGAACCTGAACCATCTCCAATGTGATAGAAGCACAAAACAGACTCACAATCAGCAGAACACCCCTCTGTCGCAGAAAGAACACTCATATTCCACTGAGTCGTGTCCTTTATTCTGACAGAAGCTGAACCGCATCAGTGCACAATAGCGAGCTGTTTTTTGAGCCCTCAGATTATGCAAATTAGCCATGTGGTTGTAAGTTTAGTTTCTGTAAAACATAAACAAATATGCTCAAAATGATGTGTCTGGACGCAGATCCTTTCCGATACGGTGATACGGTGATACAGTGATACGGTGATACGGTGATTCGTTTCAGTGTAAACGTAGTGTGAGTCCATTGCACAATTTTTCTGGTTTCACCTGCTTGTCTCCATGGCGATGTCATTGCTTTGCCTGGAATGTTCCATGGGATGTGCATATGTATGTGGTATGTACATTTCCAGCAAGCATTCATTCATTATGGGTGTTTCTATTACTCAAAACTTCCAGAATTCCTTGAGTGAATAGGGGCGACTCTCCACAGATCTGAATTGTAATGTAGTGTAGTGACGTTGTAATGTAACCTGCTTGTCGCCCGTGTGATAGATATTGTAGTTTTAATCTGTGGTGTGGAACATTCATAGCCAGGCTGGCGCCACCTAGTGCCCCCACTCCATTTCATTTCTCTCCAGTGACTAGGTCAGGAATCAGAACACACTAGACGGTTTGCAAAAACCCCGGAAGTGCAAGTTCCGGCACCAGTCAATCAGAGGATTTAAAGCAGGAACAAAGAGAATGTTTGGTGAATTTTATCAAGGGAAAAGACATTATTGCCCTTCTTCCTACAGGATTTGGGAAAAGCTTAATATACCAATTAACCCCGTTAGCGGCGCATTACATACATCACGACCAAATCGCAGCGATTGGTTAAATTAAAATAGTACCACCTTACCCTCGAGTGAACGGTTTCTACGAAGTGAAACCGGGTGATGAATCAGACTAGAACCGCTGGGTCAGTACTGGTAAATGCTTTTATCATGGTATAATGTCAGAATACTTCATGCTAACTTTAGTATTCAAAGTCTCCATTGGTTTAACCAGTGGCGACCCGCGCTCTCGGGACCTTGGCCTTTCAGTAAATGCATAAAAGCATGAGCACGGACATGACAAATAAGAGTGAGACACGTTGCTAGTCTCTACACACAGTGCTAATCATAGACTATCTGCCAGGGCCCTCTGCTTGCTCTCTGCACACCAAACCAATGAGTGAGGAACCCTCAAAACAACAACAAATCTGATTAGACACTGTAGTTTTCTGTAGTCAGGACATTAATTCTTGTTATTTATGAAATGTTTGATAGAAATATTGCTTTAAAATAATTTTACCAATACCTTTTGTGCAATTTAATATTTATATTATTAAATTGAATATGTAAGTGCTGAAATGTTGAGGCCTTCTGTGAAGAAGACCTAGAAGTCCCTGACGGTTCCTCTCTGGGTTTAACATTAGTGGAAATTGTATGATCCGTGACCTGTGTCATATGAATAATGTGGATCACTTGTGTTTCTTCTTCAACAGCACAACATGAGTTCTTTCCTACAATGTAATTGGTTCTAAGTTGCATATTTAAAGCACCCTCAAACTGCACACATGCACAGCCTTATTGGGGATAGTTCCAGTACTATGTGATGGCACCACCACCACAGGAAAAACTAGAACATCCCGTGAATGAATTTGTAATAATAATCAAATAATGTACTAAACTGTTAGATGAAAGCGTTCTTCTTCTTTGTTTGAGGGACCTGAAATGACTGAGTTAAAAGGAAAGATCACTGCAGATGATCAGGAGTCTGATGAGCTCTCCCTTTCCTGTTCCATGCAGTGGGAACTGTGGAGCTTGAACTCTGCCGTCAGTGCAGTGACAGAACACAGGCACACTTCTTTTCTACAAATTCTGCTGATACTGAGTCTCGATACTTCTATAAAACATTATAAAATAAACTACGAGCAAGAAATAAGATCCAGGATGTGTGCAGGATCAGATTGTATTGATTTCAATGTGTAGTATTTGGGTTGAACTTAGTGTGAAAAATCAAATGTCCAAAACTTTAAATTTTTTTAAATAACTTTTCTAACCATGTATCATCATTGTTGAAAATCTTGACTTTTCACAGTCTGGTCTTAGAATGTGTAACTTAGTACCGCATGGACCATCCCCCCTCCCGTACGCGGCGTGAACCGTCCCCGTGCACCCCGCCTCCTCCCATACTTGAGTCAAGTTGAGTATACGGCTTTTGGTGTGGAGGTGGAGGGACAGGTGGGCGGAATTCATCGAATTGGTGACATCACGAGTACACAGTAGCCAATAGTCACTACACCACTGGCTTCACACAAGTAAATACAGCCCGTGAAGCTTTCACCGAAGTCTTCAGACTCCAGTCCAAGCTTCTGGATACTCTCTGGGGCAATGTGTGGTCATTAGTGACCATGTATCTGAAACTCCCCACCTCCTCTGCCTCCTCTAATGGACAGGAGAGACCACATCTCTCCTTTAAGAGGTGTGGTCTCTCCTATACCCACAGCAAGAGATTGACTGCTGAGGAGTAGAGCAGTGAAAAGAGCCGGGTGTCTGCAGGTGATCTGGCTCTCTTTCGGCAGATGTCCTGTACGCTCGTCCTGGTCACGCGATGATCGTCGTAGGTGAGCCACGTTCCTTTGGGCTGCAGGGGACTGTCTTCTGGACCAAGCCCATCGCAGATATAATATAACATATAATAATATAATATATATAATAATATATAATATTACTATAACACGCACATTTAGACAGTAGTACAAGGTAACACCAAATATGATATTTCTTCACATATTTTCATTTAACAAAGGATCATACCTTGGTAACCAGAGTCTCCCAAATGTGAAATGACACCCACCAGTTTGAAACATCCAGCCCCCTGAAAAGAACAAATGGAAATCCATCAATCAATATAACTATTTTGACTTTGTGTTACTTTCACTCTGTTAACTATGACTTAAGGTGTGAATGTTTACCTGTCTGGATTGGATCACTAGATCTTCATCCAGCTGGAGGCGATGCATCACTTTCTCCATCCTATACTGAGAGTCATAGCTGAATCTCTTCAGGTGGAGAATGAGGACACTGCATGAAGAGAGTTAAGTTAAAAAATTTAGAAATTAGGAAATATTTTTAAATTTTCAAATACCATTGTCTATTGTGCACACTTACTTTGGCAGAGTGTCAAAACGTGTTGTGAGTCCAGAGAGTGTGCTTCCACACTCACCTGTATTCTAGCTCTGTCTCCTGTAAAGGAATTGGATTATGTTTCTGTTATTGTGCTGTTAAAACACAGGAAAATTAAATGAATTTGTAGATAAACTGAGATAGGACATACCCTCAAATGGTGGGCCAGCAGTTTTTCTGATGGAGCCACCAGAAGACAGGTCCAATGAGAGCACTGTGAAGTCCTCCATCTGGGAAGATCCCTGAGCACACCTACAACAAACACATAAACAAATAGGTCAGAATGTTTGGTGAAAATACAGCAGCAGATACAGTATCATTATCAATATGATGGTGAAGGAGAAAAACATGAAAAGTACATGCATCGATCAAAGTCTAGAAATGCCTGTCCATACCTTTTGCAGGTCCTGGTGTTCTCCATTTGGAACTTCATGTGTTCCTTCACGGGGCAGACATAAGTTGTCTCCAGGTTGAAGGCAAAGACGTCCAGGATCGGCGCAAAGCTCTGGAATTCGTGGGCATCCTGAAAATCAACAGGAACAAAATGAGACCGAACATAAAAAACACTAAAACTACATAAGGTCCCAACTGGTCTGGACCAGTTTAGGTCTATCATCTTGTCCACTTGTTCAAACTTACTAGTTGCTGGAAATCTCCAAATATCGGAGCCTGCTGCGCCACAGACTGTTTGAAGCTCCAGGCCAAAGCTGTCATGTCAACATGCTCAGAAGAGTATGGGACATCTGCGAGAGCCTTGAGGTGCCTGTATGGGAGAGGACAATTTAAGCCAGTTTAATCTCCTGAAAGAATTCTAGTAGTTCTTAATAAAATGAAATGGTCTGTTCAAAAAAGCTTACCTGAGCAGCTCGGCCTCATCACAATTTGCCCACACATTTTCCTGAACACAAAGCGTTGACATAAACGGCTTTATGGTATGGAGATTTGGGATTTTGGACACAGGACCTCATTTCCTAGTGAGCCAGAGTGTTGGAGACGTGTGGAGACACTTTTTTAAAATATTCCATCCAGTCCTTGTATTTGCAGAGGTCATTGGTGCTAGGCTAGTGCATGTCAATGGCCATAGTTATCCTGCCACTAAAAACAGACTTACCCACTCCACAAAACACTCAAAGCAAATCTGTTATTACATCAGACTGTCAATGTGAATGTCTGTGTTGATGGAATCATTTTTGAAGTAAAACCAACCTTGCATTTGAAGGATTTATGTCTCAGCAGCAGTGAGTTGTACTTCCTGATAGAAAGCTCGGCAGTGGCGGACTGATATATGAGAAAATAACCCTGTGATGATTCATGTGATGCAAGGTTAGTTTTATTTCATTATTATTCAACATTATTCTATCAACACAGACATTCACATTGACAGTCTGGTGTAATAAAAGATTTGTTTTGGGTGTTTAGTGGAGTGGGTAAGACTGTTTTTAGTGGCAGGATAACTATGGCCATTGACATGCACTAGCCTAGCACCAGCGACCTCTGCAAATACAAGGACAAGTGTCTCCACACGTCTCCAACACTCTGGCTCACTAGGAAATGACGTCCTATGTCCAAAATCCCAAACTGCCCCTTTAAATGATGTGAAATTGGTTAAATAGTTAGACCACAATGTGCTCCACAATGTGTACTACATTTAGTTATTTAAGTAAAAATACAGATACAGAGGTAAAAAGTTACTCAAGTACCTGTTTAAAAAATGTACTTAAAAAGTAAATACATTTTTGAGGATTTTTTAAAAACAATTAAAGGATGAAATGTAATGATTTTGAAAAAGAATTTATCAGATTTTCAGTGATTTAGTTGATTTCTTAATTTATCTACTTGTTTTTTGGGATGTTAACTCAAATTGAATGTGCTAAAAATAACCATAATAATAATAATAAACCAATAAACCATAAAGAAAAGTATCAAATCAGACACAACTTGCATTTCAGCTTCGACAAAAAGGACAGTTAGAATTTCAAACCAGCTTAAATTATAAGTTTAAATTATAATGGACCACTTGGGGAACCATCTCCAGTGCTTGACATGTTCTTGACTCACTGAACATTTAAATCAAATCTGCAGTCAAAAAAAAAATGTTTACTAATTCGAACAAAAGAAAGTTCTAGTAAATGATTTTAAAAGAAGTCTAAATGATATGATAATGTATACACGGTGATTGCCAAAGTGTTTAATGTATTTATATATAAAACTCTCCAACTTTTAAATTGGTTAGGCAAGGTGTCAATTTTGGAGTAATGTATGTCCAATCATTTTCTTTAACTTTGACCAGCGCTTGGGATTGCGACAGGATCTAATCAATATGCATTCATTTTGTATGGAACGTGCATTTAGACGATGACCTTAAATATGAGCCTCAATTCCATTTTATCTTTCACCTTTATTTTTGTACCAATCTTTCAAAACACAACATCAAAAACATACAAGGGTCACTGGAGTACTCATTTTATGCAAACCAATACAAGTACTGCACATCTGCAGCACACAAACTCTGCATATTTAGTTTGAGTTAGGCTGAGCTTCTCTCAAACTGAAAATACTCTATTCCACCTTCTGATTTTATGTGGCAATACAGGAAGTGCTATGCTTTGTTTTTAAACTCCAAACATCCTCTCTAGAATTATTTAGATGATTTCAGCACTGGAATTGCCAACCTCTACTGGACTAAAGGTAAAATGTAGCTGTTAACTTAAACTACTGACATCCACAAGGTAGAGCAGAGCATTTTGATCTTTGGAGATGTGGACAGACTAATAACAAGAGCAATCAGAGACAGCAGCCTGGTCCCCCACGAGGCATCGATGGGCGCAGTTCATCACCACAGAAGCAGCTTATGAGGAGCCCAGCCCATATGACATGATCGTTATATCCAGTGTTGGGAAGAATACTTTTAAAATGTATTCCCCTAGAGATTACAGATTACATATCCCAAAATGTAGTTTGTAACAGAATCCATTAATTTACTTAAGATGAGTAACGTAGTCTGAATACTTTGGATTACTTGATATTGTCACGCTTTTTAAAACTACATGAATGTAGCGACCACATTCTCGCACGGGAGGACAGTGGTGTTCATGCAGTAAGAAAAGAGATGTGGTCCGCGCGTTCTCAGGTTGATGACGATGATGAAGGTGTGTGTTTGTGTGTGTTTGTGTGCGCGTGCCCTCATGTCTCAGGTCACTATAGGACAGTAGAGGAGGTATCTTCAATCTATGCAAGCTGTTTTCACCGATGCCAATAGCTCCAGTTTGACACTTAACTTGTAGGCGATTTTATACTTGTTATTTGTTTATATCTCGCATTGGGAGAAGTGGGTGGTCGGCGTGTCCCCGTGTAACACGCCCACCACACGCCCGTCCCTGTCTTCTTTAAATACAAAGTGATGTCTGAATTTCTAAGGCACAAATGAGTTTTTGCCCATGCACTGCTGGCTCTGTTCTACTGACGTTAAAAAGACATTTACACAGCTCTTACTGTACACGTTCTGATTCCGGCAATGAGTGGAATTATTGAAAAAAAAAAAAAAAACTGGAAAATATCACCGTGTAATTCATTTATTTCAACAAAGTAACTGTATTCCAATTACCACTCATTGAAACAGTAACTGTAACTGAATACAATTACTCATAATTTGTATTCTGATTACATAATGCCGGTACATGTAATCCGTTAAACACTGGTTATATCCACAATGTAATGTGTGTATCTGTACAGGCCCATGAACATTTGTGTGATATTGGTTTACCAGCGTGTAACCAAAATGTCATTTTTCATGAGTTCTGTGTATGTTAGTGCTGGGACTGTAGATCAGTTTGTTGTATCACCAGAAAAAGAAGAAATGGAAATTATTTTCATTTCAATTTGAATTTTAACAGCACAGACTAAAAGAGAAAGGAACTGTTATAATTAGTGATTATCTTGAAAACTTTTAATATTTTACTATACAAATGCATAGAATTATAAATAGATAATGATTTTTCTGAGATTTTGAGACACTCCCGTTGCTCTAGCTCGATCCTTCGCAGAGTTATGACCAAAAACGCATATTTGACCTTGGTGACCTTGACCGGTTTCAACCTGTAACATCCAGTGTACCCCGGTTGTGTGTGTGCCAACTTGTCTGATGATTGGGTAAATATTTTATTTATTATTGGTTCAGAAATTGGCAAAATTGCCTATCCTTTATAGTGGCGTGACCTTTCAATTGACCCGTGTGACCTCAAATGACCTCGGATCGTCACCAAACTTTATTATCACAGGTGGACAGACACACAGACGCACAGACACACAGGGTGAATACAAAACCTGGTCAACCCTTCAGGGACCAGGTAAATAATGGGTTACGAGTGTGAGTTGCATTTATCTCTATGGCGAAATGCTCATCAGTTACCATGGTGACACAGCATTAGCACACCCTGCCTATTCAAGACAAAATACTAAATGGGTTTAAACCACACATTTTCAGGAGACCGGTCAATACGAGATGAAAAACAGTTGGCTCATACTTGTTATCTTGTGACTTTAAAGAGATTTGTTTAACAGCACAAATCAGCTCGCCTGTTGTGTTACCTGCTAAATAATTTCTTCACCCTCAGCTAGTGTTCAAACGAAGCTCAGACTCAAGTCAAACTCGAGTAACAGAGCTTCAGACAGAGCAGTGCCTCCATGTCGACAACATCGGCGCCAAACTGAACTATCAATACGCCTGTGTCTTTTTCTATCGCGTCACCCCCAAAACAACCTCTCCATCACCTCCCACCGTGTCTGCAGAGTGACAGAATACCCATAATTCCCTCTGCTCCAACATGCCCACATTGATCGCCCCCTCCTGGATGTCCCGTTTTATTTTATATAGGTGAGCGCAAATGAAATCTCCAAGGCCAGTGCTGATATTGCGCTAACCGGAGCTGTACAGAAAGACGTCTATAAAAAGGTTGGGGCCTCGTGGGGCTCGCTGACCGTCGCACAGATCCACAAGGGGATGAGATACTCAGGTCAAAGTAATAAGGAGCAGATGTTTGTGGACAACTGGGCAGTGTGCTGTTTTATAGAGCCGCATGATCACCTGCCTGACTCCTGTTTATCAGTCATCATTACACTGGGGAGGAGCACAGGGACGGTGAAATCATTAGGGGCTGAGATGTGAAACTTTTGCAAGGACAAAGCGTTAAATGCTCACATACGTCACTGGATTTAAAGGTGACACTTGTGAGCTTTAAGAGATGTTATAATGCTGATCCTTTTGTCCTGTCGTTTTGAGCTACCCCAAGTGGAGTAACAAGTAACGTTTTCGGATCCCACACTGAAACAAATCCGCGTATCACCGTATCGAAAACGATCTGCGTCCACACACGTCGTTTCTGTATCCGCAATCCTTCGCTATCCACACAACTTTGAGCATAATGTGTTGGCCTGTCGATATGTGCTTCCTTTAGGCGGAGCCCTATTTGAGCAGAATATGACTGTCTAAATGAACTACCTAGGCAGATTCATATAAATGAGTTGAAATTTTACATAACTAAGGTATAAAGTGTGATCACCGTGTGCAAACAACATCAAACCGCTGTCTCTAATCCAAAAACATATGTTGAAACACTGGAGAGGTTATTGGATTTATACAACTGTACAGGGAAAAATGTAAAGTTGCTTAGTTTGACAGGGTAGCGTGAATCAAACTGTCGATTTTGATGGGGCAGCTCATTTCGATAGCTCATTGTGTTTTGTTTTAAAAGCATACTTGAGGTTTTCATTGTCATCTATGCATGTTTGAGTAATTTAGAGATCTCCCAGGCCTTAATTGAACCCTCCGGTTGGCAGTGCAGCCTACGTCACCAATGTTAAACCAGGACAGTTCTCTACAAATACGCAAAAGCATTATACAGATACACTACAGCTTCACAAAACTGATGAAATGTGCAGGATTTTATTAGTAGAATGTATGCAGATTGTGTTGTGATAGCGCTCTGAAGGGGGAGTTCTGAGAAGCAAGGAATTAGGGGTTCAGACCATCAAAAATGAAAGTGAAGCTTATTAAACATTTTAATATTTTGTTTTAGCAAATATAACATTTTCAAAAATTTATGTGGTTATCTAAATATGTTATATGTTGGCAGTTAATACCAAATAGAAGTGTAATACATCATCTTTAAACGTCCCGTATTACACAAAGTTGACTCTTATGAGCTCCAGTGAACAAAATTTTCTGTTCCACCTTGTGATGTCATGAAGTGGTAGTTTCCAAGTTAACAGACACAGATATTTTTTACCTTTAGTTCAGGAAAGATTGGCTATTCCACAACTGAAATCATCCAGAATGTTTCTAGTGAAGGTGTATGGAGTTTAAAAACACAATGGAGCATTTCCTGTATTACCACATGATATCACAAGTTGGAACAAAGTGTTTTCCGTTTTAGAGAAGAACTCAGCCCAAATATGCAGCATTTGTGTATTAAACATGTGAATGAAACAAAACACAACTTCAGGTATATTTTTGATTAGGAAACATTATAACACAGATCAGCAAATAGTGCAATAAACGTCCTTTACTGATAATAGAACACTGAAAAGAAAACCCATCCTTCATTATCCACTAAGTGTATCAGTGCCCGCATGACTGGCTTCTGTGTCCGACATAGAGCCGGTGTGATGGACGGAGCACAGCGTCTCCCTCTGCACAGACCAAATGAGCTGTGTGTCTGGGGACAGTCTGAGGAAGGGTCACTGCCTTTAAGACAACAGCCCATCCCTCTGACAGTCTAATACAGGATGACAGCTTTATTGCTCTGCCCCATCCTTGAACGTGCCGGGGCCGCGTGGGTGGGCAGTCAGGTAGTCGCGGAGCATCATGGGAGGGAGGGGAGGATGCGTCGGATGGGTTTATATGTCCCAGAGGAAATTAGATATACACCAGTTAACAGCTTTTACTCAGAAAAAGCGTATCAACTCAATCAAAAAGTGCCAGGCTCGTCTTTGTGAGTTTGATTCACAGCGTCAGCAATGTTCTGAATGTCTCTTACTCTTTGCCCTTGTTATTTATTCCCTTCATTAAAGATCCTATATTACAAAAATGAGACTCTTGTGAGCTTTTAGTCATGTTAGAATGTTGTTACCGCCTCCAAAACTTACCTGGAGTTTTCTTTTGTTCACACAGTTACTTTTTACCTTTTGTTCAGTAGAGAATGGCAATTCCGGGACTGGAATGATCCAAATGATTCTAGTGAAGGTGTGTGGAGTTTAAAAACACAGTGGAGCTGTTTTACCAAATGACATCACAAAGTGGAACTGAGTGTTTTCTGTTTGAGAGACAAATCAGCCTAAATATGCAGAGTTTGTGTGTTGAACATGTGTGAATGCAACAAAACACAACTTCAGGTACAGTATTTTCTGCACTATAAGCACACCAGCCAAAAAATGCGTAATTAAGAAGAAAAAAACATATATAAGGCTACGTTCAGAATGCAGCCTGAAGTGACCCAAATCCGATTTTTTTTGGCCCCTATGTGACCTGTATCTGATCTTTTAATGACAATCTGAATGACACGGATCCAATTTTTTCAAAGGTGACCCAGGACACTTGGATATGTGCTCCTGAAACTGATACATATCTGATCTTTTGACATGAGACTTCAGTCTGAACAGTCAAAGCTCATTCATCCGACCTACACGTTATCAACAAGCCACAAAGGTCACTATTCTGCACTGAAGTAGCCGAAAATTGTTAATGAACGTGTCACTGAAGAGAAGCACATCACCACTCACCACTCTTGTCTACGTCTCCACATCCACACGTTCCTCTCAACGGACGCCGCTGCTGCTGTCCCACAAAACACCACGGCCAAAAACCTCGTCCTTCTCCTTCTCAATCTCCTCCTTAAAACAAGTAAGTTGTTCATGTTCTGGCTCCGGTACAAGAGAAACTTTAAAATCTCCAGGTGTTCAATGCTCACGTCCATGTTTGTACAACTTCTGTAAACACAGAGCACGCTCGCTGCGGTTGATGACATCGTGTCTCCAGTGCACATGCGGGACACTTTTGGTGTCACTTTAATGACACTTTAATGTTCACACTGGAGATCACATACAAGTCACATTTAATTGGAAATGTGAACAAAAACATCGGATTTCACAAAAAAATCTGAATTGAGCGTTAAGCCCTGTAGGCTGAACGTAGCCTTAGTCACACTGGATTATAAATCGCACTTTTTGGGGGACATTTATTTTATAAAATCAGAGACCAGGAAGCAACATTACATCTTGAAAGTTCTTGTAATAACAATAGAACAGAGAACAACAGACTGTTAATGTCACATATGAACAGTTCTTCAGATAAACTATAACATAAACAACAGAACAGAACAAGTTTGGAGTGAGATGGAGAGTTTGGTAAACTCTCCATCTCACTCCAAATCACTAAATCCATTCAATTCTTCATCTGTCATCAGACTCAGCATCAGTTCCAGTTAGAATTATTCTGGCCTTTCTGAATCCCAACAGAATGGTTTTGGTTGTCACCAAGTCCAGGCTTTGTCCATCCATTCAATGTCTTCCAGGAAAGTCGCATGGTGCAGTTGCCAGTTTGTCACAAGTTTCTCGCTCACTCCAAACTTTCTTTCTGCTGCTTGATTACCGTTTTCGGCTGCATATTATGCTACTTGCAGCTTTTAATCTGCAAAATATGACTTTCTTTCTGGGGGCATTTGTGTTCAGTCTTCTCAGTCGTCTTTATGTTTGTTTAAATTTTAAATGTTCACTGGTACAAAAGTAATGTTGCGATCGACTGACATGATACAGACAGGACAGAGAGACATGTGCAGTAGAGCAAAGTGACAGTGGTACAGGAGTAATAGTGGTAGCAGATACTGACACACAAGCCTCGAGTGCCCTCTCTGTCAGTGTGAACATTTTAATAATAAGTCGCACTACAGTAAAAGTCGCAGGACCACCCAAACCATGAAAAAACATGCGACTTATAGTCTGGAAAATACGGAGGAAACAACATTATAACATAAAAAATTGTGTTATATGGGCCTTTTAATGCCTTCATACTGATTATTTAAAGTGGGACTAAACACCTAAACTTCGGCCACAACCACGTTTCAAATAGAGCTGCTGAACCTGGACGACTAAAGAACAGATTTACCAAGTTTGCAGTAAAGTTGCCAAAAATGACTAGGAACAATAGATGCTTTTAAAACGCCAATGTAGCAGCAAAAACAAGTTGATTTATTCCACTTTAAATCTGTCATCTGTAAAATTTATTAGCTTTTTTACCAGTAGATGGCAGATGTGAAACCTTTTATGAGTTTCATTTTCATTTTTCAAGTCCCCCTCCCTTTGCTTCCCGCACAAAGTCGCTCCCCCTTCAGAGCGCTATCACGACACAATCAGGGCTGTCAAGTTGTTGTGTACAGTTTTGTATCACGTTTTTGTGTATTTATGGAGATTTGTCGCGTGGGAACATGAGAGGCGTAAGCTTATGGACTATCAAAGTATTGGACAGAATCTTACAGCCAGTGTTGGGAAGTTTACTTTTAAAATGTATTCCCCTACAGATTACAGATTACATACCCTAAAATGTAGTTTGTAACGGAATCCATTAAATTACTTAAGGTGAGTAACGCAATCTGAATACTTTGGATTACTTGATTTGCTGTAGAGCAGCAAAGACTCAGATATCGTAACATAAGATGTTTTGTCTGATAAAAGAAAATAAAAAGCCCAGACTTTAATGAACCATATTAAAAAAATATTATTGATAGAAGAGAAGGAGACAAGGTCCACACAGGATGGTTTAGTCCTGTTAAATCCTGTTTTAGTCCTGGTTTAGACCTGGTTTAGACCTGGGTTCAGTCCTGGTTCAATTTTGATTTAGTCCTGGTTTAGTGTTTGGCATTGAGTGGAATCACCAAAAAAAAAGGGATATAGCCCAAAATGTAAAAACAGGAAAATACCACTGTGTAATCCATTTATTTCAACAAAGTAACTGTAATCCAATTACCACTCACTGAAACAGTAACAATACAGTTACTCATAATTTGTACTCTGATTACGTAACTCTGGTACATGTAATCTGTTACTCCCGAACACTGCTTACATCTTAGAGGAGGGTTCGAACAGGGAATAGGAGAGATCGCTTAAATTACTCAAACATGCATGGATGGCATCTAAAACAGGGTAGAAAGCTCAAAATTTTAACCAATTTTGCATAATAACGTGAAATACATAACGGGAAACTCTTCACTTACGATTATTGATTGCTTTTTTTCATTTCTCACCATTTTAAAATCACAGGACAAATGTAACTCCCAGCATTACACAACTTTACATAGACTTTTGGGAGTTGATTAAAGCTGTCCTAAAACATGTCTTTTTAAGTAGTGTTTAAAATGCTAATGCAGTCCATAAAGAGAAGAGCTCCCAAAGCAACAATCAGCAGATGTCATGTTGCCTTCACCGTAGACAAATGTTTACACCAGAGGTAGACTATAACGCTTAACATCACTAAATGTTCTCACAATGCTCTAGAAGACACTCTCTTTGTTTTTATTAAGTGAGTAGCCTAACTGTTTTCCAATAGAACGCCATATGCCATAAATAGTGGATGTGAACGGGAACAAAATGGAGTCCTCGGGATGTTATACAAATTGCCCCAATAAAATGTGTTGTAATTGAAGTATTCCTGCAGGGACTGAACTCTTAAAACGCATGGGAGATGGTGCATTAAAAGTGCTATATGGAGTCGTCAAGCAACTTTTCCAAGGTCAGAGAAAGGAGTATATTAAACAATTTGAGGTTTGTTTTTAAATGGCCTATATTATGATGACTTTTGAATATATGATTGAAATATATGGGACTAGACTAGTGTGTTTAGGCCGTCATCTTCTGTAAAGCCAAAATGCTCTACTCCACCTTAGACTGTATGTATAACAGACAGAGCTACTGCTGTCAGATTCATCACTGTGGTCTTAAAATGCATGACATGATATGACATGACTAGTCAGGCTGGCGCCACCTAGTGCCTCCACTCAATTTCATTTCTCTCCAGCGACTAGGTCAAGAATCAGAATACAATAGACGGTTCACAAAAATCCCGGAAGTGCAAGTTCAGGCACCAGCCAATCAGCGAAGAGCCATATATTCAGTGTTGTCAAGGATTCCTGAGATCGAGGATTTAAAGTGGGAACAAAGAGAATGTTAATTTCATCAAGGGGAAAGACGTTATTGTCCTTCTTCCTACGGGATTTGGGAAAAGCTTAATATAAAAGTTAGCCCCATTAGTGGCGCATTACTTACGTCACAACAAAATAGCAGTGACTGGTTAAATGATAAAAAGTACCCACCTACCGTCCAGCTAACGAATTCTAACACTGGGAGGACAGACGGTTTCTACGAAGTGAAACCGGCTGATGAATCAGGCTATGACGTCTGCAAAACAGCTCACACAAAATCATTAATAGAATTTGAGTTTTCCTAAGCAACATTCAATCTCAGCAAACTGATTCAAAACTGATTGGTCATCTCCCAAAAGCAAATTTAACCATCAAAACTCTAACATTTTGGTCACTGTTTTCTGTGCTCTTTTGTTCATTTGACACAGCAGCTCGTTTTAGTCCTGCTCCACCACAGAGAATCACTGGTTTAGTGCAATCAGCCACTGGGGTTCACACTTTACACACATGAATTTTGGACAGGAAACGCTTTTTTTTTTTTTTTTTTTTTAACCGGTCTGTATTGTATTATGTAAAATATAAATATATTATTATATAACATATAAACCAGTTGCAAAAGATTTTGCAGTATTTGATCAAAAATATTTATGCTGAGGGAAACGGAAAGATGTTGGAAATAGCAAATACATCAACACTATACTTTTGTTCTGTAATGTGTAGGGGTGTAACGATATTCAAGTCTCACGATACGATATCGTCACTTTATGAACCTCACGCTACGATATTCATTGCGATATCATGGGAAAGCTCACGATATGGTGGGGAGGCTCACAATTAAGGATGTAACAATATCAAAGCAAAGGATCATGGTCTATGTAGTCTATGTTTTTTTTTTTAGCTATTGCTGCACCATAACTTTATTTAAGGAAAGAGAGCAAACCAGACATTTACACATCTCACAGTGAGTATATCTGTGTGTAGTCTGTACAGTCTGTACTCACGGCCCAGACCTTTCTCCCTGTTTGACACAACCTTTCAGTTTTTGGTGCTCACAACTTATAGTTTTTTGCTGTCATGTTTGAGTTTTTATATTGAAAGTGACAGAGTTTGGGCCAAAGTTCTTGCTCTTCACCACATTAGAACTGTCAGTTGAAAAAACGTATTTATTTATTTTTTTATTACTTACAAAAAATTTAAGATAAAATGTCTTGGATAGTTTCTGTCTCCCCTGCTGGTAAACAGTGAGGAATAAGGAGCAGATTAAAGGGCCCATATTACTCTATTTTCTGATCTATGTTCTAATGTTCTTTCACAATCAGACCTGGAGTTGTGTTTTGTTTGTTCACACATTTAACTCACAAACCCTGCATATTTAGGCTGTGTTCTCAAACAGAAAACACACTGTGCCACCTTGTGATGTCATGTGGTCATAAAGGAAGTGCTCCATTGTGTTTTTAAAGTCCACACTTTCACTAGAAACAACTGGATCATTTCAGCCCCGGAACTGCCAATCTCTACTGAACAAAATGTAAAAACTCCGGTTATGTTTTTGATGAGTAAACATTATAACCTGACTTAAAAATATAGGACCGTTATATAGGGCTAAAACAGTGGTTGCTAGTGTCATAGTTGAATATTAGACAGAAATACTTTACATTCAAACAGTTAAGTTAACAGCTGCCTTTTACCTTTGGTTCTGTAGAAATGTGCAATTCCAGGGTTGAAACTGTCCAGTTAATGCTGGTGAAAGTGCATGGAGTTGAAAAACACAGTGGAGTACTTCCTGTGTACTGAGTGTTTTCTGTTTGAGAGAAGAACAAAATCTTAATAAATATGCAGATGAAACACAACTCCAGGTATGTTTCTGATGAGGAAACAAGATAGAGAAATGCTTTATGCTATATGAGATTACTTTAAATTATGTCCACCCTACTGTTTGGTGTCATATTCTTTAGTCCTGGTTTAGTCCTGGTTTAGTCCTGGTTTTAGTCCTGCTTTTACAAACATGGCAATTTGATGCTCACTTTTTCAGAAAATCCTTCCCAGTATGCACTGCGCAATGACCAGAAGTCCAAAATTCTTGATGCATCTATTGATTTTGCCACTGATCAGAAGAGACATGATTTAGCGATACGAAAACAGCAAAGTCACTACAGACACACGCAATTAAACAAGCAAATGAGCCAGACTCGAGCCCTGATTGTCACAGTAACTTCACAGCGTTTACCAAAGTCAGACGTGGAGTGAAGATCGCAGAAGAAAGACATACACATTTAAAGTGGTCTGAGCTGAAACCCAAATCTTGATTATAAAGTGAAATGAACTGGTCCTGGATGAATGCTACAGAGCTAAATTGACTTTGGGAGTACAGATTGAGTTGGAGGACAGGATGTGCTCCAAACAGGCACTCGCTTCCTATTAATTCCAGTCACACCATTCACATATTGGATTCAGGTTATTATGCAGAGAGATTGATCACGACTCCCAATCGCTGAATCACAAGATCACAGACAA